>NC_141697.1:192784806-193020806 GCF_964263255.1 Lissotriton vulgaris
GTGTTAATCTTAAGGAGCATTGGTTACAGACTATGTCTTTCTTTCTTCATATAGTTGCTCCTTCCAAATCAACAACACCAACAAGGAAGGAGCGGGTTCGAATGGCCCGGCAACGGAGGTTGGATGCCACTGTCGCCGAATATCAGCGGCTGGTGGCCCTGGAGGAGGAGGACACGCAGTCTACTGGTACAACATCCACTGGGACAGCTGCATCCTCCTTCGGGCCCCCACGGGCTGCCAGCCAGCGCAGTGCTCCAGCGGTACGGAGCCGGGCTACCAACGCCAACTGCCACCGCCGAGCAGCAAAGACAGCAGCTGCCCCCCACAGGAGTTGCAAGGCACGCCAGCACCGCTTATGCCTCAGAGTGTCCTACCTGGAGCAGGAGGTCCTAACTTATAAGACCTTGGTGGAGGGCCTCCGCTCCGACCATGCCACCCTCCGCAAGGAGTATGATGCCCTGGCCGCTAAAGTGAACAGCAGCCTGCCGTAGTGTCCCTTGCCCCTTTTTTAGAGACTTTTGGGGGGTGGGAATTGGGAGTTGGGTTGTTTTTGGGACTTTTGAAGGGCAATCGTTGGGGTTAGGGAGGGTCTTGCGGGAGATTATTTTGTTAGGGCTACACAAATATACTTTTTGAAACTTTATCTGAGCATACCTGTTTTTTACTGTTTTTGAGTCTGGTGGGTGGGGGTTTAACAGTAAGTTTGTTTTCCTGAAACTTAAGTCTGTGTCATTTTCTTCCTTTCAGTGTAAATGGCTAAATTTTTTCAACACTAAGTGCCTCTCACAGAGTAAGTGAATTCAAGAGTCCTAGGACTTTAGTAATATTACCTTCAATCTCTCGTCTCTCTTAATACTCCATTATACTACCTCCCACCAAACGCTTATCTTACCTGTAATTTGTGTTTGAAAGTAGGGCTAGGCCCAGGGCTGGCTCCACGGGAAATGGCGATTAAGGTTAGCAATCATGGGCGGATGAAATGTCCTCATTGCGGTGGTACTAGTGGTGTGACACAGTGGCAGTTGCATGCCTATGGAAAAAAAGAAAATGAAACCTGGTTTGTCTCTTTACTGGAGCATTACAACGGTACGATAGAGAATATAGCAGGTGACAGTACACTAGAACAGTGCCACAATGTAGCCTAACAAATGGTAAAGTATTGAAAGTATAACTAGTACTTGCGTTGAATTTCTTTGACATTGGCTACTACTACAAGAAATAGTACTGAAGCTGAGTAAGTCTAGAAAATATCCTTGGATTCCTTCACCAGCCTGTTGCTATGACCTTATCCTCCCCAGCAAGTGTGTGGAATTATTGATGTCATTTAGTCACACATCAATCAAAACCACAAAGCCCGGGGGAAGAGGGTTAGGGTTTAGAAAATGGATGGGAATGGGGGTTTCTTTTTGGGTAGGTTTTGTTGAGAGAAGAAAAAAAAAGCACAGCATGGACAAACAATAATTGAAGATAAAGAAATATTTGGGTACAAAGCTAACCATAAATCTTTTAAGTGACATAAAGGAAGTGCATGCACTACTGCTTGCATTGTTACTGAAAAGTAAGTAGTACTTTCGACAACCGTGAATGACAGAATGTGACAGTACTGGGCTGCAGCGTTTTCACTTGCCTATCTCTGCACTCAGAGAAACATTTCTTACATTAAATTAGGTTTAACAAATAGCCGAAGTAAAACCTATAGAATGGCTGTAGGGATCAATTTAGAAGCAGAGAGAGATCCAAGAAATGCAGAGTCACACCCATAGAAGTTCACAGCAATAACATTACTTAAAAATGTTTACAAAAGAATGGATACTGTATCTGTATGTTGTTGTAGTTGTCCTGTTGAATTTGGTAAGTAAGTTGCACGCATCAAACCATTTCTCTTATTAGCGGCACTCCTCCATTCCAGCTGACGCTCCGTCCATCAATGTTGGTGACCAGAAGTCACCCTGTCCACTGCCTGCCTGGCGGATGCTGAATTGCGGCTCGCTAATGTGAAGCCTGACTTCATCCTTTTTTTCCCATTGCACAGACTGAAACCCGGCCTGTAATTATTGATGGAAAAACAGGAAGTGATATTAGAACACCACTGACAAATAAATATAAGGTATGTACGCTGTATAGTGCAAAAAGTCACACTTTGAGTTTCCTAATAGACAGTACAATATTTTTGAAAGTGCGTACTCTGTCTGAGTCTCCTTTTGAAGGATAAATAAGTATGGGCAAATTAATTTAGCGGATCTTTCCCCTCAAGCTAGGTGTACTGTAAACTGTGTTTTAGAACAAAATTAGACCTTCCTAGCAGTGCTCCCACACAGACCCTTACTAAAGCCAGTTGCGAAAATGTAAAAGACCCCCAATCAGATCTCAATAAACGAGACCTAGTAGAAAACTGGTGAGAAAACGTACTTTGAAAGTAAAAGTAGGCCCAAACACCCCCTTACCCACCATGGATTGTATTCAAACCACTTGCAAGCAAGCAAAAGTATCTATACCCAGCATCGCTCCAAGACTCGCAAACCCCCCCACAAACAGCCCCCCACCCAAACACATGCAATACAAATACTGCTAACCCTAACGAGCCCTAAGTTGAGAATAGTGGAAAACGCTTTCTTTAACTATGCCAAATCCCCCCTTTCCCACCATGGATTTTCTTCAAATCACTTGCCACCAAAATTACACATTCCCACGAGTGCTCTAAGAAGACCCCAGAACTCAGTTGGAAAAATCTAGAACACCCCGAAACACATGCAATCCTGCTGCTAGGGCCCTAAGTTACAAAAAGTGCCAAAAGGCTTTTCGGCATGGATTTTGTCCAAACCACTACTATCCGGTATTAGACCTTCCCAGCAATGCCCCAAGACCCGCAAACCCACCCGCAAAAAAGCACAACACCCCCAAACAGCCAAAAAGGGAAATCTCATACTTACAATATTTATCGGCCTTCGGTCCAAACGCACTGTGCTGCTAGGTCATAACACCCGTTTTTCACCACGGATTTTCTGAAAAGCAAATGCAATCAAGATTAGACTGTCCCAGCAGTGCTCCCAGACCCCAAAAATCTCTCACAAACACCCAGGACCCCCCCAAAGAGCACCTCAAAGGCAAGCAAGTCAGCAAAAACGCAAAAAAAAATTCGCCTCTGATTTGGTCCAAACCACTTTTATCCGGTATTAGAGCTTCCCAGCAATGGCCTCAGAGCCGTCAACCCAGGCGAAAACTAGTAGAAGACCCCCAAACAGCCAAAAAGCAAAAGTACAAAAATGGGGACTTAGTCATTTTCCTGGCAATTTCCAAAATCACTCCGCATGCGCTATGCAGCTAGGCCCTAACTCCCCTCTGCCACCATGGATTTGCTTCAAACCTCTTGCAATCAAAACTATCCATACCCAGCAGTGCTCTCAGACCCCGAAACCCACCCACATACACCAGGAAGCCCCCCAAACAGGCCCCCGAAAACGCTACATTGAGCAAAATGTCAGAAATAGCAAAAAAAAATTCAGCATGGATTTTGTCCAAACCACTTCTATCCGGTATTAGACCTTCCCAGCAATGCCCCAAGACCCGCCAACCCACCCGCAAAAAAGCACAACACCCCAAACAGCCAAAAAGGAAAATCTAATACTTACAATATTTATCGGCCTTCGGTCCAAACGCGCTGTGCAGCTAGGTCATAACTCCCGTTTTCCACCACGGATTTCCTGAAAAGCAAATGCAATCAAAATTAGACTGTCCCAGCAGTGCTCCCAGACCCCAAAACTCACCAACAAACACCCGGAACCCCCCCAAAGAGCACCTCAAAGGCAAGCAAGTCAACAAAAACGCAAAAAAAAGTCCCCTCCGATTTGGTCCAAACCACTTTTATCCGGTATTAGAGCTTCCCAGCAATGGCCCCAGAGCCGTCAACCCAGGCGAAAACTAGTAGAAGACCCCCAAACAGCCAAAAAGGAAAAGTACAAAAATGGGGACTTCATGGCAATTTCCAAAATCACTCCGCGCGCGCTCTGCAGCTAGGCCCTAACTCCCCTCTGCCACCATGGATTTGCTTCAAACCTCTTGCAATCAAAACTATCCATACCCAGCAGTGCTCCCAGACCCCGAAACCCACCCACAAACACCAGGAAGCCTCCCAAACAGGCCCCCGAAAATGCTACATTGAGCAAAATGTCAGAAATAGCAAAAAAAAATTCAGCATGGATTTTGTCCAAACCACTTCTATCCGGTATTAGACCTTCCCAGCAATGCCCCAAGACGCGCCAACCCACCCGCAAAAAAGTACAACACCCCAAACAGCCAAAAAGGAAAATCTCATACTTACAATATTTATCGGCCTTCGGTCCAAACGCGCTGTGCAGCTAGGTCATAACTCCCGTTTTCCACCACGGATTTCCTGAAAAGCAAATGCAATCAAAATTAGACTATACCAGCAGTGCTCCCAGACCCCCAAACTCACCCACAAACACCCAGGACCCCCCCAAAGAGCACCTCAAAGGCAAGCAAGTCAGCAAAAACGCAAACAAATTTTCCCCTCCAATTCGGTCCAAACCACTTTTATCCGGTATTAGAGCTTCCCAGTAATGGCCCCAGAGCCGTCAACCCAGGCGAAAACTAGTAGAAGACCCCCAAACAGCCAAAAAGCAAAAGTACAAAAATGGGGACCGAGTCATTTTCCTGGCAATTTCCAAAATCACTCCGCGTGCGCTCTGCAGCTAGGCCCTAACTCCCCTCTGCCACCATGGATTTGCTTCAAACCTCTTGCAATCAAAAGTATTTATAGCCAGCAGTGCTCCCAGACCCCGAAACCCACCACAAACACCAGGAAGCCCCCCAAACAGGCCCCCGAAAATGCTACATTGAGCAAAATGTCAGAAATAGCAAAAAAAAAAATCAGCATGGATTTTGTCCAAACCACTTCTATCTGGTATTAGACTTTCCCAGCAATGCCCCAAGACCCGCCAACCCACCCGCAAAAAAGCACAACACCCCACACAGCCAAAAAGGAAAATCTCATACTTACAATATTTATCGGCCTTTGGTCCAAACGCGCTGTGCAGCTAGGTCATAACTCCCGTTTTCCACCACGGATTTCCTGAAAAGCAAATGCAATCAAAATTAGACTGTCCCAGCAGTGCTCCCAGACCTCAAAACTCACCCACAAACACCCAGAACCCCCCCAAAGAGCACCTCAAAGGCAAGCAAGTCAGCAAAAACGCAAAAAATATTTCCCCTCCGATTTGGTCCAAACCACTTTTATCCGGTATTAGAGTTTCCCAGCAATGGCCCCAGAGCCGTCAACCCAGGCGAAAACTAGTAGAAGACCCCCAAACAGCCAAAAAGCAAAAGTACAAAAATGGGGACTTCACGGCAATTTCCAAAATCACTCCGCGCGCGCTCTGCAGCTAGGCCCTAACTCCCCTCTGCCACCATGGATTTGCTTTAAACCTTTTGCAATCAAAACTATCCATACCCAGCAGTGCTCCCAGACCCCGAAACCCACCCACAAACCCCAGGAAGCACCCCAAACAGGCCCCCGAAAATGCTACATTGAGCAAAATGTCAGAAATAGCGAAATAAAATTCAGCATGGATTTTGTCCAAACCACTTCTATCCGGTATTAGACCTTCCCAGCAATGCCCCAAGACCAGCCAACCCACCCCCAAAAAAGCACAACACCCCAAACATCCAAAAAGGAAAATCTCATATTTACAATATTTATCGGCCTTCGGTCCAAACGCGCTGTGCAGCTAGGTCATAACTCCCGTTTTCCACCACGGAGTTCCTGAAAAGCAAATGCAATCAAAATTAGACTATCCCAGCAGTGCTCCCAGACCCCCAAACTCACCCACAAACACCCAGGACCCCCCCAAAGAGCACCTCAAAGGCAAGCAAGTCAGCAAAAACACAAACAAATTTTCCCCTCCGATTTGGTCCAAACCACTTTTATCCGGTATTAGAGCTTCCCAGCAATGACCCCAGAGCCGTCAACCCAGGCGAAAACTAGTAGAAGACCCCCAAACAGCCAAAAAGCAAAAGTACAAAAATGGGGACTTCATGGCAATTTCCAAAATCACTCCGCGCGCGCTCTGCAGCTAGGCCCTAACTCCCCTCTGCCACCATGGATTTGCTTCAAACCTCTTGCAATCAAAACTATCCATACCCAGCAGTGCTCCCAGACCCCGAAACCCACCCACAAACACCAGGAAGCCTCCCAAACAGGCCCCCGAAAATGCTACATTGAGCAAAATGTCAGAAATAGCAAAAAAAAATTCAGCATGGATTTTGTCCAAACCACTTCTATCCGGTATTAGACCTTCCCAGCAATGCCCCAAGACGCGCCAACCCACCCGCAAAAAAGTACAACACCCCAAACAGCCAAAAAGGAAAATCTCATACTTACAATATTTATCGGCCTTCGGTCCAAACGCGCTGTGCAGCTAGGTCATAACTCCCGTTTTCCACCACGGATTTCCTGAAAAGCAAATGCAATCAAAATTAGACTATACCAGCAGTGCTCCCAGACCCCCAAACTCACCCACAAACACCCAGGACCCCCCCAAAGAGCACCTCAAAGGCAAGCAAGTCAGCAAAAACGCAAACAAATTTTCCCCTCCAATTCGGTCCAAACCACTTTTATCCGGTATTAGAGCTTCCCAGTAATGGCCCCAGAGCCGTCAACCCAGGCGAAAACTAGTAGAAGACCCCCAAACAGCCAAAAAGCAAAAGTACAAAAATGGGGACCGAGTCATTTTCCTGGCAATTTCCAAAATCACTCCGCGTGCGCTCTGCAGCTAGGCCCTAACTCCCCTCTGCCACCATGGATTTGCTTCAAACCTCTTGCAATCAAAAGTATTTATAGCCAGCAGTGCTCCCAGACCCCGAAACCCACCACAAACACCAGGAAGCCCCCCAAACAGGCCCCCGAAAATGCTACATTGAGCAAAATGTCAGAAATAGCAAAAAAAAAAATCAGCATGGATTTTGTCCAAACCACTTCTATCTGGTATTAGACTTTCCCAGCAATGCCCCAAGACCCGCCAACCCACCCGCAAAAAAGCACAACACCCCACACAGCCAAAAAGGAAAATCTCATACTTACAATATTTATCGGCCTTTGGTCCAAACGCGCTGTGCAGCTAGGTCATAACTCCCGTTTTCCACCACGGATTTCCTGAAAAGCAAATGCAATCAAAATTAGACTGTCCCAGCAGTGCTCCCAGACCTCAAAACTCACCCACAAACACCCAGAACCCCCCCAAAGAGCACCTCAAAGGCAAGCAAGTCAGCAAAAACGCAAAAAATATTTCCCCTCCGATTTGGTCCAAACCACTTTTATCCGGTATTAGAGTTTCCCAGCAATGGCCCCAGAGCCGTCAACCCAGGCGAAAACTAGTAGAAGACCCCCAAACAGCCAAAAAGCAAAAGTACAAAAATGGGGACTTCACGGCAATTTCCAAAATCACTCCGCGCGCGCTCTGCAGCTAGGCCCTAACTCCCCTCTGCCACCATGGATTTGCTTTAAACCTTTTGCAATCAAAACTATCCATACCCAGCAGTGCTCCCAGACCCCGAAACCCACCCACAAACCCCAGGAAGCACCCCAAACAGGCCCCCGAAAATGCTACATTGAGCAAAATGTCAGAAATAGCGAAATAAAATTCAGCATGGATTTTGTCCAAACCACTTCTATCCGGTATTAGACCTTCCCAGCAATGCCCCAAGACCAGCCAACCCACCCCCAAAAAAGCACAACACCCCAAACATCCAAAAAGGAAAATCTCATATTTACAATATTTATCGGCCTTCGGTCCAAACGCGCTGTGCAGCTAGGTCATAACTCCCGTTTTCCACCACGGAGTTCCTGAAAAGCAAATGCAATCAAAATTAGACTATCCCAGCAGTGCTCCCAGACCCCCAAACTCACCCACAAACACCCAGGACCCCCCCAAAGAGCACCTCAAAGGCAAGCAAGTCAGCAAAAACACAAACAAATTTTCCCCTCCGATTTGGTCCAAACCACTTTTATCCGGTATTAGAGCTTCCCAGCAATGACCCCAGAGCCGTCAACCCAGGCGAAAACTAGTAGAAGACCCCCAAACAGCCAAAAAGCAAAAGTACAAAAATGGGGACTGAGTCATTTTCCTGGCAATTTCCAAAATCACTCCACGTGCGCTCTGCAGCTAGGCCCTAACTCCCCTCTGCCACCATGGATTTGCTTCAAACCTCTTGCAATCAAAAGTATCCACAGCCAGCAGTGCTCCCAGACCCCAAAACCCACCCACAAACACCAGGAAGCCCCCCAAACAGGCCCCCAAAAACGCTACATTGAGCAAAATGTCAGAAATAGCAAAAAAAAATTCAGCATGGATTTTGTCCAAACCACTTCTATCTGGTATTAGAACTTTCCAGCAATGCCCCAAGACCCGCCAACCCACCCGCAAAAAAGCACAACACCCCAAACAGCCAAAAAGGAAAATCTCATACTTACAATATTTATCGGCCTTTGGTCCAAACGTGCTGTGCAGCTAGGTCATAACTCCCGTTTTCCACCACGAATTTCCTGAAAAGCAAATGCAATCAAAATTAGACTGTCCCAGCAGTGCTCCCAGACCTCAAAACTCACCCACAAACACCCGGAACCCCTCCAAAGAGCACCTCAAAGGCAAGCAAGTCAGCAAAAACGCAAAAAATATTTCCCCTCCGATTGGTCCAAACCACTTTTATCCGGTATTAGAGCTTCCCAGCAATGGCCCCAGAGCCGTCAACCCAGGTGAAAACTAGTAGAAGACCCCCAAACAGCCAAAAATCAAAAGTACAAAAATGGGGGCTTCATGGCAATTTCCAAAATCACTCTGCGCGCGCTCTGCAGCTAGGCCCTAACTCCCCTCTGCCACCATGGATTTGCTTCAAATCTCTTGCAATCAAAAGTATCCATAGCCATCAGTGCTCCCAGACCCTGAAACCCACCCACAAACACCAGGAAGCCCCCCAAACAGGCCCCGAAAATGCTACATTCAGCGAAATGTCAGAAACAGCAAAAACTTTTCCCTCATGGATTTTGTCCAAACCACTTCTATCCGGTATTAGACCTTCCCAGCAATGCCACTAGACCCGCCAACCCACCCGCCAAAAAGCACAACAACCCCAAACAGCCAAAAAGGAAAATCTCATACTTACAATATTTATCGGCCTTTGGTCCAAACGTGCTGTGCAGCTAGGTCAAAACTCCCGTTTTCCACCACGGATTTCCTGAAAAGCAAATGCAATTAAAATTAGACTGTCCCAGCAGTGCTCCCAGACCCCAAAATCCAACCAAAAACACCCGAAACCCCCCCAAAGAGCACCTCAAAGGCAAGCAAGTCAGCAAAAACGCAAACAATTTTTCGCCTCCGATTTGGTCCAAACCACTTTTATCCGGTATTAGAGCTTCCCAGCAATGGCCCCAAGACCGCCAACTCACCCGCAAAGAAGTAGAACACCCCCACAAGTGCAGAGTCTTTCTTCATTGGGCGTAATCCAGCCCTCTGCTTTGTGGGAAATAGGAGTCTGGAGGAGGAGGATAGAGGAGCATGTTCTTGTGAACTTATGAACCTGAGGAATGCAGACTGCGGCACCTTCAAATCAATAAGCAAACAAGTGAAGACAGTTCCGCTGATGGGCTTGTTTTTGTGATTAGGTGATTAAAGTTTTAAATATATTAACTGTGCAAAACAAAGAAAGACAGACACACAGGAAAAAAAATGAAGAAGGAAGAAAAAGAAAGTTATTGATTCATTGGCTCATTTTCAGGGCTCGGTGTCAGGGAATGAGAATAAGAATTCGTCCTCATACTCTGCGAATTCAGGCAGGAGTAGGCCAGTGTCACCTAACAGAGAACACATTCCCTCATCTAAGTTGCTGTCTTCCTCATCTTCATCCGGCGTTTGTTCTCGTATGTTGTTATCTGGTGGTATGAGGTGCTGATTCATCTTGATCATTGTTAACCTCTCCACATTTTTGGGCGAGAGGCGGGCCTGTTTGGAAGTTACAATGCCACCAGCAGCACTGAAAACACGTTCAGAAGACACGCTTGCGAGTGGGCAAGACACGTAGTTTATAGCCAGGTTGGAGATCTGTGCCCACAATTCTTTTTTCCCATGCCAATACGCCAATGGGTCAGCATTAACATAGACCTCTGTTGAGTCATTCAGATAGTCCTGCACCATCGACTCAAGGTCCTCCAAGGTTCCTCCACTTTGCTTACTTTTTACTGTGACCTTTTGAGAACCAAACCCAAGCCGAGTTAGCCAATCCTCTTCTGCATCCAATGTTACTGTTGTGTCTGGTGTAGATGATCCGGTTGCCGGTGTCTTTAACTGCTGAGAGGTCACTTGTGCCACAGCCACAGGTGCAGAAGTGGATTCTTTTGACTGGGGATGGCCTGCTGATGCTGATGTACTGCCTTTTCCTTCAATTTGCTGCCGTTCTCTTTCAAACCTCTTGGCTGACAAGGCTAGCCAACGTTTGTACTTTGTAACATCTTCATCATCAAAAGGAAAGAATGCTCGGCCTGCCAGCGCCTTTTTGTAGCGTGGATCCAGAATAGTAGCACAAATGTAATGCTGTCTGAGTGGATCATTTTAAGACGTTCATCACCACGTAGGCACTCTAATAATTTCTCCGCCAAAAGAAAAGCGTCTTGCTTTTTTTCATCTTTTTGAAACATAGAAGACACCGCCTTCAGTTGGTGCTCCAGCATGCGCAACAATGGGATAGCTTTTCCCAAATTACATTCCTCCTTGCTGACTGCACGCGTGAAGACCTCAAAAGGACGAAGCATGTCTGTCAGGCTTTTAACTAGGTTCCATTGCGCCGCATCTAGCCTCAGGTCCTTCTGAGCTGTACCCAGTGTTAAGAAATAGTGATCGAGTACCATATACTGCTCATACAGACGCTCAAGCATGTAGAAGGTTGAGTTCCAACGTGTTGGCACCTCCTGGATGAGTGCTTTCACTGGCATTCGACGTTCATGTAGAAGGCTCCTCAGATGCTTCCGGGCCTTAAAAGAATGGCTGAAATGGTTGCACATTCTTCGGCAGGTGGCCACTAACTCGCACGCTGGACTGCCTTCATCACTCAAGAATTTTTTAACAACCAGGTTTATACAGTGCGCCAAATACGGCACTCTGAAATAGTGACCCAGCTCCATGGCCTTAACTACATTGGTGCCATTATCCGTGGAAACATAACCAATCTGGCGTTTTTTTGGGGACAGCCAGTGAAAGACCTTTGTGTTAAACTCATTCAAAATGTTTTCTGCTGTGTGACATTTCTCCAAGCCAAACATGGCTAGTGTTGCATGTTTCCGAGCAGCTTTAAAAACTTGGTCCTGGTCAACACCTGCGTTTAGCTTTGCTTTAATCCCTGAAAAAGAGACCCAGTGTGCAGTGATGCACATGTAATCAGCGCCACTGGTCCACATGTCTGTTGTCAGATGTATAGTGTGAACAGCACTCTTCTGCAAAGCTGCCCCAATCACCTCCAGCACATCTTCATGTAGTGCTAGAACCGCAACTCTGGCAAAATAGAACCGGCTAGGAACCTTCCATTTAGGGCTGAGCGCTGCCACTAATTCTAGAAAACCAACCCCTTCTACAAAAGAAAAAGGGAGAAGGTCCAGAGCTACATTTTAGCCAGCTTAGTGTTATACAGACGCGTCAGTGGGTGGTTGCGATCATATGGCGCTGCTGAAAACAACATGGTTCTAATGTTGCCCTGGACCATGCTTTTACGGGATGATGATGATGATGACTTCTTCGACCCAGTTACGCTCGCTGATGAACTTTTTCGCAATTGGTGTCTCACTCTCTCCCATACTCTTAGTGTGGCTCACAGGGGGTGTGCTGCTGACAGGGGTACTGGGTGTAAGTGAAGTGTTTGACACTTTTTCCTCCTCGTCATCATCAGATGAAACATCAACGTTTTCTTGACTTGCAATTCGGGCTTCCTTGATCTCCTTTAGGTGCGCAAACCATTGGACAGCGTGCTGTCTCTCAAGATGGCCTCTCTGGCCTCCGGTACTAGAGTTGGTACCAAACTTACCACGACTAACTGCATGCTTACAAATGCTATAAATGGCGAAGTTTTCCTTTTTTGGGCAAACACTAAAGAAGTCCCAAACTGCGGACTTGAAATGTCTGTGGGGGCCGGAGGAGCCGGCGATACTGGTGGTGGTGGTCATGCTGCTAATGCCAGATGAAGTGGAGGATGTGGATTGCCGAAATTTAGTACGTTGTGCACTTTCACCACCACTAATTGAGGTCGAGGTGGATGGAGGTCCCTTCTGGCGAGGAAGAAATATGGAAGCGGTACGTGTTGGTGTACTAGTTAACTCCAATGATTGTGGTGTTTCCATTGCCTCCTCGTCGACAACATCATCACGCTCAGCAGCCTCTCGGGCTAGGGTCAAAATGTCTGTTTGCTGCATGCCCGCTGGGGCTGCAGTGACCTTTATGATGACTGGGTCGTCGTCGCTTCATAAGCAGCAGTATCCCCCACTTCTTGTTGAGCCTCATCTCACTCCATAACTATGAGACTTTGGACGAGCTTCCTTTTACGCTTAACTACCTTTGTCAGATCATGGTGTGCCTCACTCTCAGACGGCAGTGGTGCTGGTTCCCAATTTTGATTCGTATCATCAGAAGGAGGTGTGTTTGAAGAAGATGTAGACACCACCCTTGATCTCTTCCTTGCTAGGGATGTGGAAGACAATGAATGATCATCAGGAGGAGTGGCTTCCTCAAATGATACCTCGGCTTGATTGTCGATTTCCTGATGTGCCCCTACTTCTGGAGGAACAACAATTGGGGGCACTTGTGACCCTCCATGCACCTCTGCTTGCGCATCTCCTTGCGCTGCCTCTCCTTCCACAAGTACTTGGGCTTGTACTTGCACATGTGGTTGTTGTTGCAGCTGTGGTTGTTCAACACTCGTCAGATGAGTTACAACAACCTGTGTTGATTGAGGGACATTGCTGCTACTTTCTTGCGATGAGCCAACATCACTGGTCGATGGTGATTGAACAACTAGACTAAGTGCCTCTGCAGCACTCAAGGGCTTGGACTTAAGTTGGCGTGCTGGTGGTGGTGGCACTGAGCCCAATGGAGTGGGGGTGCTGCTCCCAGCTTGGTCCCCAGCAGATCCCGCTGCTGCTGCAGGCGTACGTTTTTTTTACTCCCAAAAAATGTGGCGGGCGGCACACCAGTCTCCTTGGTAACTTGCTTCTTCTGCTCCTTACTGGCAACTTTCTTGCTAGAAGAGCTACGGGTAACTTTTTTTGTGGCCATCTTCTTCAAAGGTCAGAACAGCAGGCCGCAGTTGCATGAGTTGCAGAGTTGTCTGTGGCCAGACGTGACGTCGCGTGATGTTATGCAGCACACACACACCGCTGCAGGACTTCTTCCTGGCACTGGTGGTTCTCTTGAGTCTTGTGCACCTAAAATCAATGGAAGACAGAGGAACATCAGTTCAGTTATACACCCCAAAAAAACGAAAAACACAGAAAAATCAGCACAACCCCATGCCATCCATGCCCTCCATGATGTTTAAATTCAAGACACCCCACAGAAAGACTAGGCCCATGCACCACTCACTACCCCTGGTGAAAAGGCCACAACAACAGCCCAAAAAAACGAAAAACACAGAAAAATCAGCACAATCCCATGCCATCCATGATGTTTAAATTCAAGACACCCCACAGAAAGACTAGTGCCATGCACCACTCACTACCCCTGGCCATAATGGTTGAAACCTAGGCAAAATGGTTGCAGACCTAAGAACACTGCCTGCATTCAAAATGGCCCCCTGCCTCCCAGCACATGGCCTGCCTGTACCAGCACTCAAAATGGCCCCCACCCACATGGCCTGTCCCCATGAACACCCCAAAAAATCGAAAAACACAGAAAAATCAGCACAATCCCATGCCACCCATGCCCTCCATGATGTTTGAATTCAAGACACCCCACAGAAAGACTAGGCCCATGCACCACTCACTACCCCTGCTGAAAAGGCCACAACGGTTCCTTACGGACAACCAAGGATGTTCACGCACAAAATACTTGACTTTTTCAGACACCTCATCGCCATCTGCAGGTAGTGAGTCCGATCAAGGTAATTCGCGTCCTCAATTTACACGGAGAGGCGGATATCAAAATCAAAATCAATATCAACAACGATTTCGCTCTAACTACCAGCAAGCGAATTTACAACAACAACAACAACCTTTTTTAGAACAGACCAACAAAAGACCAGAGGCAAAACAAGATTCCAACAACCTTGGGAAATGTCAACAAGGCGACAAAATTACAAGAACTGAATCAAACATCTATTTACAATCTTTCAAATAAAATACTTACCTCAAGTGAAACAAGTGCACTTCAAAAAGGACTCACTTTTGTACCATCCAAAGCTACCGACTTCGTGAGGCTCAAACTAGAGTTCATTGAATTTTGTCGAAAGATACGCTTAATCATTTTCTTCTCAGAAAAAGAAATGGGTCCACAAACAGAGATTACTGGATTAAGGAAAAAATCCAACTTTACTCCACCCATTCACAAATTACCCAAGGAGGTCTTGTATTTTGAAAAAACCGTGTTATCCGCCATTGCCTCACACGAGAAAAAGAATAAGGGATTTGTTTCACCAAATTTATCTCGTCAAGAAAAACAAGCATTGCTTTCAATTAAAAATGACGCAAGTATTATAGTAAAACAAGCCGATAAAGGCAGAGCTATCGTCATCTGGGGAACAACAGAATACGTGGCAGAGGCCACAAGACAGTTGACTGATGAGCAGTGTTACCGTAAAATTAATTATGACCCAACAAAGGAATTTCAAAATGCATTATCGGATATTTTGACTAGAGGACTGGAACAAGGCTTTTTGGGCAAACAAGAATACAACTATCTTTCCAATAAACACCCACGGATCCCTCTGTTTTATGTACTCCCCAAGGTACATAAACACGAACAAAAACCACCGGGGAGACCGATCATTTCGGGTTGTGGTTCACTTTTTGAACCTGTTTCTAAGTTTATTGACTTTTTTCTAAAACCGTTCTGCACCCAGGTCAAGTCTTTCCTTCAAGACACAACGGACTTTTTGAATAGATTACACGAACTTCCATTCAATCCAGAACATGACCTTTTAGTGAGTATGGACATTGTTTCATTATATACCCAAATCCCCCAGGATCAAGCTTTAGAAGTCCTAGAGATATTCCTGAATAAACGAAACATGCCATCTAAAATCCCAACAGAATTTCTTTTGGAGTTAGCTAAAATGGCCCTTACCAAAAACTACTTTAAGTTCAAAGATGACTTCTACTTCCAAATCCAGGGAGTAGCGATGGGGTGCCCTTTTGCCCCCGAGCTGGCCATACTATACATGAGTCAGTATGAGGACACATTTATATACAACAACAACCCCTTTTGTGAGTGGATTGGTGGTTGGGTCCGATTCATCGACGATGTGTTCTTCACATGGACTGGGAATAATGAACAGCTTGAGCTGTTTCACACATGGCTCAATGACAGAACAAGAAACATCAAATTTAGCCTTGAATCATCAACAACACGCCTCTCTTTTTTAGATGTTGAAATTTATTGCTCAAATGGCCAATTAGTAACAACTTTATTTAGGAAGAAATCTGACTGCAACAAGGCCTTGGACTATTCCAGCAATCATCCGAGAAACCTAAAACAAAATTTACCATGATGTTTAAATTCAAGACACCCCACAGAAACACTAGGCCCATGCACCACTCACTACCCCTGGTCAAAAGGCCACAACAACAGCCCAAAAATTGAAAATTCCAAAATTGTAGTTGCAGCAACTGTAATGCTCCAAACAAACCTACTTGTGAAATTTCTAATCCAAAAGTGATCCAAAGAAAGTCAAAAAGGCCTCAAATCCAAATATCCAGCAGCATCCACAAAAAGTATCCTTCCAGGTCAAGAATCCGAATGAAAGTGACCAGCACATGAAAGCACTGGGAGGAGCCTGCTGGACAGGAACAGGAAGTTGGAGACTGTGGGGCACTTCCTTCCTCCCACCCCCCACCACCCCAAAAAAATGGACTTCTTGCAAAAAAAAGTGCAGGCAAATGTCAACCTGAGGAGTTATTCTGATAAAAATCATCATTTTCAGAAGGTTTATGCTGCTTGCTGGTGGATTTCTTGTGCAGAATTTCAAATTTTGTAATTTTGCGCATGCGAGATTGTTGCTGCTCGCCGCAACGACGTGTTCGCAATTGCGAACTCTCGCGATGAGTTCTGTGCAAGGTGGCAAGCCGCGATTACGTAATCGCGGTCGCCAAACTCCTGCGGCATCCCGCAGCAAGATCCAAAATGGAGCAGCACTCGCAAAATATCGAGAAAACAACTCAGCGAACGCTGAATGATGGTAAGTGAACGCCGCACGCCGCAAAATTGTATCACCAAGAAAAAAAAATCCGCTGCGTGCGAATTTGTGGATTTTCGGTAAAGTCGCGAGCGTTCGCGGATTGCGAATTTACGGAAAATCCACAAAATCCGCGAGCGGAACGGATTTTCCGCCCATGCTTAGTTCAGCTCTTCATGTTCACAGGTCCACTTCCCATTCCAAACAGGTGATAGCCCTGCCAGCTTGATGTTTGGTAGAGCCATGGAAACTAAATCGCTATAATGGACCACTAATAAGTCGACTGATGCTGACGAGATCAGTGCCACAGATTATTTGCACAAGTCTGGAAGGAAGACGTATGCTAATCGAAGGAAGATGTATGCTAATCGACATTAGTGATGCTAATGGATCACTAATGTCGATATGTAACTACTACGTGTGCTGCAGAATGTAGCACATATAGAAGTTGCAAAACATAATTTTTAATTATTGTGTATGTGCAGGAAGGGACACCTTCCTGTACATGAACAATCATGAAAGGCAGTGTGCTGTTTCTATGTGTGCTGCGAATAGAAATTAATAATTTCTCCTCATTGCGCCAGGTTTACCCTGCTCTTAGTTTTGGTGCTGCCCCATATTTATGCCACCCTTATAAATAGGTGAAAACCAAAGAGGGTAGGGCTCTAATCAGTAAGGCTGCGCCTTAAAAGTTAAGCAACAAAGGGAATTGCCAATACTGATACCTTATTCTAAACAAAATTCAAGTACTTTTTCAATTGGTGCATTAAATCCCCATTTGATTGAGTACTGTGTAAGATGAATGTGTGAGGTATGAATGTGAAATGTCTGAGTTGTGATGAATGAAGGTATATGTGTCAGTTTTTTACACTTTTTTTCGTGTCCATCCCCACTGTTTGTACAGATTTTGTTATAATTGTATTTGAATTTCAAATGACTACAAAATAAGGATTTTTTTTAAATAAACAGCTATTAAATAGCACACGTATGCATTGTACGGTGGTCTATGCATTTTTGATAAAGAATTTTGTTTAGAATAAGGTATCAGTATTGGCAATTTCCTTTGTTGCTTACCCTTATAAATAGGGCCAGCATCAAAAAGCAATGGGTGTTGCGGCAGCACGGCCACAGCAACTCCCATTCCCCACCCTTTGCCTTAGTGGACTGCTGGGGTAAGGGGCATATTTACAAGCGGGCGTTAAGCCATGTTAAGTGGCTTAACACCACCTTGTAAATATGAAGCAGGGCATTGTGCCACTGGAACGTCATTAAAAGTCATATTCCTGTGTTGCGCAATGCCCTCGTAAATAGGCCCCGTAGTGTCTTGTGAAATGTATAGCAGGACCCTTCTGGTTCCTGAAGGACTCTGTAGGAAAATTACATAATCATTCAAGTGTGTCTGGGTGTGGTTAATAAACTTTATGACGCAGTGCATGCAGTTAACGCTTGCACTTTGAAGAATAAAGAAGTGCACTACTAAGCTCCATGTGTGACATGGTTATTTGTACGCTACCTGTCTAGGGAGGATGCTACAGGACTCACAGGAGCAGTTGCAACTGCTGTGGTCTTGTCTTGGCCTCAGGTGAGCTGCAGCGGCCAACCTCCTGGGAAGGGGGCCCGGGGTAGCGTGCCACTAGTGGCCCTACAACTTTCAGCCTCAATTCTCTGCACCTGATCAAGTCAGCCAAGTCGCAGTTGAAGGTCTAATAGTGATCCTCAGAAACTGCTACCCCATTGACCCATCTGGGCCCCACATCCTGGGTCACCCAGAAGCCAAGAATGGTAGATTCTCCTCCCCAAATAGCCCAAGTATGACATCAGGATGCATACGTATGGCATTAGCACGTGTTCACAGACACCGCCAACGAGGGCTTCATAGGTACATAAGGCTGCCTCTGGAATAATATTGACTGCAAACCCAGCCTTAGCTGAGTGCAACAAACCCTTTATGAAAGGTCGAATTGAGAAATACTTCAAGAAAGCTCAATGCAAGAATGCAAAGCCTAAACCCAAAAAGAAGTTTCCAATTGTAAAATTTCCCCCTGCACTTACTCAGTAATGGAAATGACAGATGCCGGGCTTGACTTCTTTGGCATATGTGGGGCCTTGAGACTCCCCACCCTCGGAGACAGCCCCAAAAACTCCCATTTTGTACAACCAAAGCAAAGTTTATCACCTCTATTCCCGATAATAATAAGTACAATTCCTTGTTGGAACATATATAAAGCATGTACACCCTCTGATTCGGGGTCTAATGTACAAAGAAATTATTTGAAGTCCTATGCAGAAGAAGTCGTCAGGAGTCCTCCCCCATGAGGCACAGCCCAGGCAGGGTCTCCCCGCCCAGGCTTTGGTCAGCCCTCCTATCAACTTTGAATGAATCAGCAAAAGGCTTACATTTTCAGTCAAGCAAACTTGAGCTCCAGATTAACTTAATGCAAGCCATGGCACTGTCCATCATAGAAATAAAAAAAAAGATTGATTATCTGAGCCCCTCCATTTTAAAACTAGGGGGCAGATTTACAAGCCCCTTGAGGCACGTTTACGCCGCCTTGCGTGACGCAATAGCGGCGTAAACGTGGTGCATCCCTGCAAGGTATTTACAACGTGACGCATCTGGGGAGATGTGTCACGTTATAAAGCCCAGCGCCAGAACTCGTAAATATGCCCCTCAATGCGCAAGTGACTCCTCCTGAAAATCTTTGTCTTGCTCTCAAATTTTAGAAAATTTAGAAAATTATTTACCAGACCTTTAGCAACTTTCATCACAGAAGTTAAAAATCTTAAAAAAAAATCAATTAATTATAAATGAAGTTATCGAGCCATTGCCATTGACGCCATTAAAAAACCCAACATCGTACACTTTCATAGGGAGGCAAATGATAACTTGCTTCATCCTCTTAGATCCCCTATTCAATGCTTAAATGAGAGAGTCAAAGATGAGAGTGCCACCATCCCAACAACAGAGACGTATGGCCCACACCAACATCCTCTGCACCTGACCAAAATACAACAGAAAAGCCCCCAACACAAAATGCATCACAAACAAATGATAAAAAGCCTGACGCTCACATAGACAATTTCCAAAACTCCTAGCCAATATTTGGAAGAACAAATAATATTTCCCTCAATATCTATTTGCAAGGTTCTAATGCCACTAACTTGACAAATATTACCATATGGAGCAAAAAACATAAAAACACCAAGAACCAGCCTAAACCAAGGATGAAAGATAAGGGCCGTCAAAATTGTTACTTGACAGAATTATTTCAAGCAAGAAAACAAACAGCCCAAAACTTAGATTAGTCACCTGGCCATAGTCGATGCTCTACATACTGACAGAAAAAACACACAAGAGAAGCACCGAATCCCACTTACTCTTCACCCTCAGAAAAAAACACTCAGAAAATGCCCCCATTTTGGAAATACTACACTCTAAGGTAGCCTCTCCAATCTCCCTTGCGATAAGGGCAACGCCTTTCACAGAACATCTTAGTCACACTTATATGGTGAAGCCCAATCAACCTGCTTAATTCTACAGAAACCTCTAAGCACGTAATAGAGGGAATGTCTTAAAGCGTCTGGCGGCTCATGAAGATCTAATCCATCTTAATTCAGCAAATATAATTTCCATCGAATTCATCCCGTTGGAGTTTCTGTCTGCAAACACAGCAACCAGGGTTACCTGGGATTCTGCAGTGGTTGTAGCATGCATCTTCACTGAAAAGGACATTTTGAGCGATGGATCATTAAAGTCAGCAGACCATGCCATGACCCCTGTCTGACATTGTTAATGCCTTTAACAAACAGCGGTGTAAAACTCCAACTACACAGAGCTGCAGTGGTGGCCAGTAATTAGAGCATGGGGAGGCACACACTCCCACGTGCAGACTCACTCACACCCATGCAGTCACACATGCACACGCACACACAATCACCCGTTGACATCACATATACACAAACATTCATACATGCATGCATGCAGACAGCAAACATTAAATACAAACATTAAATTTACCTTCTGCAGCATCTCTGGAGGGAATCTTGCAGGTTCCAGCAGGGTTAAGGCAGCAGCAGTTCCTACCTCATCACAGAGTGGGATGGGGTCAGTGAGAGTTGACCATCCCACATCACTCTGTGACAAGGTGTCAGTGATAGACACTAGGCCCTGGGCACTGCAGGGCTTAAAACTGAAGCACCAAAGTCCGAGGGTATCAATGACGCCCCACCTCATCATGAGGGAGAGGTCCTCCAAATGCTTAGCCAGGCTGAAGAGGTCACACCCACAGAAGTTGTGACATTTTCAGCCGAGCAAAGCTCAGCTTTGGCCCGCCTCAATCTCTATTCATGTGGGGACAATGGAGCGCCTTCTTAAGGGACGCTAATAACACAATAAGAAGGGAGTGCAACACGCCATCTAGTGGTACAACATTTTATCTATGGGGATTTATTAAATAATACCAGGAACCAGCACTGGTTGGATGACAACATTGGGATATTGATGAAAGCCCTGATGAAGTCCCACTGGGGCGAAACGTGTCAGCTGTTCCGAATGAATCGCTTCTGTTAAATTGGCATTTGTTGAATAAAGTTAGATTCAAAGCAACTAGCAAGACTCCTGAATAACTTTTATTCATTACATCATGACTACTTAATTTATTGCTGGAGAAAAGTTTAACCATCTGTTGATTTTGTAACAGATAATCCTATATAGACTTAAACGCTCCTTTTCATTTGCTATTTCTTGACTGTGGTTTGGAGTGGCCTCTTGGCAATGGGGTCACAAAAGTAGAGCTTTGGAGTAATTCGATTTTGTATTAATTACACATCAGTGCGCCGTTTGGAGCCCGCATTGCTAGTGTGCTGTTTTCTAGTCCCTATCTACAAACAGTTTTAGACAGGGTTTAGTGGAAAAAGTAATGCCACTTCAAAGGAAGAGATAACGGTATAAATGTTTTTATTTCTCCTTTCATTTCTGACTTTACATGCATGCTGCACTGAAAAAAGTTTTCAAACTTGTGTAGGCATGGTATTTTGTACAGAAACGGTACCCTTCTGGTACACAACCAATGCTAGACTCACACTCACACCCTAGCACTATGGTGCTTAGGTGTGTACGTGTCACTTGGCAGCTGAAATCAGTGCTGGTGCTAGGGAGAGGAGAGGAGAGAGCCATATCTATTAAAAGATATGGCTTTCTCCTGCTCCCTCACTGTCATGCAATACAGCGCAGCCTCTTTGGGTGCTGCACTGCATTAACTGTTTTCAGTTTCTATTTTTGGTAAATTCTGGTGGGGTTTTTTCAATGTTTTCAATATCTTAAAAAACAGTTGTTATCATTGGTTACACATTTTCACGCCACTAAAAACAACAGAAAAAGTGTTTTTCCGGTGTTTATGGAACGTTTTGCTTTTATTATTGCTTGCTCTCTGCACTGAAAGAACATGGTTTATAGACAGTGTACTTATAGTGTATATGAGGTCCAAATAGGTTTTTGCAAATTAATCTTATTGTAGTACACCATACAATACTTCTTCAGTGAGTCTTTGGGTCATGTGAGCTTGCTCTTTCCTTCCCATGTAAACTTCTGTGAAAAGGCCCTCTCAGCATTCATAGCCCCTTGGGCTGAGAACCATCAACTAAGGGACATAGTTGGGATGACTCTTTCTTTGATGCCACATAAAGCACAAAACTATAAATATTTGCATTTTAGTTCCTGTGGATAAGAAAACAGTGCACCAGAATGGTCTAAAAAGTCAATAGCATCCCTCATTAACTCTGAAGATTGTAAAGATGCTTTTCAGCATACCATCTAACACACAGCTTTCCAAACTGTGTGGCGCGACACATTACTGTGTCGCGCCCCAGCCGTAGGTGTGTCGCGGATGAGATTAAATGACTTCTGCCGGTAATCGGCAGAGTGGAGCTGCAGGGGCTCTTAGAAGGGGCGAAGCAACAACAAAGCCTCATTCACATGCACAAGGTCTTTAACGACCCGTGAAGTGCTGGGATGCGGCTGTGAGCAGTCCCGGGCTGCCACACACGACGGGGAGGGGGCTTGGGGGGGCTGAAGTAGAGAAATGTTAGGGTTTTATAACAGCGTCCGGGTGTAAAATGTTTCACTCAATCTTACACTAACTAAGTGTGAGCCTACCTCACCTTTCCTCCACACCACCGTAATTTATTTACAGATCAACTAAAATGGGTGAATGGAGATTCATGCTTCTTAGGGACATACTTTGATGATCCTCTGTTCACAGAAAGTAACGCCAGCAATCCTTTGACTGACTAGATTTTAGTGATCCAGTGCAAGCTGTTAAACTTATTTAGTTTATGTATTACTGTATTTTACATCACCATATTTCTCGTCCCAATTGCATGAGATAATGCAGTTGTTGTGGAGTAGCATAATCAAATAGCGCCACCTTCTGGAGGGTTGCAACTGATGTTTAGTTTTATCAAAGTATGATGAAATGACTACGTTTCTCATCAACATTTCGTGAAAATGTTGAGATGACATGAGATGAGGTGCAGTGTTTCCATTGTATCTACAGGCCTGGGTGGGCAAACACCAGCATAAGCAGCACTGGCTAGTGTTTGTTTATTTCCTGCTCTGGGCTGGGAATAGACTACATTCAGTGCTATGGTTTCTTTTGTGCAAGAAACAACCACTCCCTCACTCCACCAAACCTTTCTTTTATGAGTTGGGGTCACAGGTTTGCTTTTCACCCTGGTTCCTATTGCTTTACGATTATCAAATTTCACGCTCCCCCACTTTCCAGTGGGAAATGAATTTGGTTTAGGTTTGTTTGTGGATGACTGCCTCCCATCTGGGGCTGGATAAGTGAAAGGTCACACTGCCACTGTTTGCAACATCGCACATCACTATCAAATGTGGAAAAAGTAGCAAAATGTATTTGCTCTATTTTCTTTAGCACAAGTACAATGTTTTCACAGTACTACCTTCAGTCCACATTGTGTCTTTACATTAAGGGCCTTGTCCTACCAGTGGCTGTCGCCTCTTCATGCCATGATAAAAGGCCATGTCTGCATACAGCACCCAAAAAAGCTTTATCCCGCTCAGGGCCTCGTCAGAGGAACAAAATCTTCCTTGCAATTAGGAAACCCTTGCTCTTAACTGCATCGGGGGAGAAGGAGGGAGTGAGACAGAGAGGGAGGGAGTGAAACAGAGTGAGGGACGGAGACAGAGAGGGAGGATGACAGAGAGAGAGCGAGAGAGTGAGACAGAGGGAGACAGACAGGGAGAGAGACAAAGAGTGAAACAGAGAGAGTGAGACAGAGGGGGAGAGAGAGAGAGACAGACAGACAGAGGGAGTGAGCTAGAGAGGGAGTGAGACAGAGAGGGAGTGAGACAGAGAGGGAGTGAGACAGAGAGGGAGGGAGACAGATGGAGGGAGACAGATGGAGGGAGACAGATGGAGGGAAAGGCCACCTCCGCCACTGATTCCCTCACTAGTGCCCTTTAACTGCCCCTCAACTCTCTGGGGCCGATTCACAGAACTAACTTAAGACAAAACTTCTGTGAGTACCAAAAGTAGTACGTTTAGGATTTTGTCTAAAGTTAGTTCTGTAAATCGGGACCTCTGTGTGTGGGGTGGGTGTGTGTGGGGTGTGTGTGTGGGGCGTGTGTGTGGGGGGTGTGTGTGGCTGTGTGTGGGGTGGTGTGTCTGTGGGGTTGTGTGTGTGGGTTTGTGTGTGGGGTGGGGTGTGTGTGTGTGTGTGGGGTGTGGTACCCGAACCCACCATAGGTGGTTCGGGCTTGCCCGCTGCGCTTCCTCGCGTTACCGTGTCCCTAAAACATTTTTCACAAAAGGGTGTGTCACCAACATGAAAAGTTTGGAAAGCTGTGATCTAACAAGTGGCAAGGATCTCCTACAGGGAATCACATCAGCTCGGTTATCAATTTTGGCAGGTCATCACACAACTTTTTTTATATAAGTAGCTGAATCTCTGCAAATACAAACAATATCACTCCAGTCTTTGTTGAACTTGGAAAGAACCTTTTTTGTAGAGCATTACAAGTGAGACTGTGTTCCATGTTTTCCAAAAGTCCGGTGTCATGTTTTCACCACTATCTCAGATGCTTGGTGGTATATATACTTGTCACTATACCTTGCATTGAATGTTTAAAGCCTGAGGTGTTGGCAATTCACCTAGTATCAATACTGACCCACTAGAAACGATGGCCTGATGTATTAAGGGTTTTAACCCATTCTCTGTGGGTAAATGTGATGACACATATTAGGAAAGATTTTTATGAAACCAGACATTTTACCTATCAGTGAAAAAATCAAATGCATCCAAAATATCAAATATTAGTTTGATATTTCCTGATTCTCTATAGTTTATAAAATAATTAAACTAGACCTAAAACATAAACCTAAATCCTGCATCTTTAGACCAAATGCCACAAAACAAAAAAAGTAAAAGGAAGAAGAAACAATATTTTAGTGGCATCTCTAAAGAACAAAACTCAAGAAGAAGAATGTTACTGCTAGCTTGTATAACAAAGTTACATTGTATTAACCCCTTCAGGAAGAAAAAAATTACTCTTTCACTCTCTTTTTCCTTTCTTTGAATGGCATTTAGTTTGTGGTTGTCCAGGTGTTTTTTCAGTGTTTATATGTTTTCACCGGTGAGGGCTATTTTTCTTTCAGTGGGGTTTTATCAGGTATTATAGGTTTAAACCTAAAACCCCACAGCCTAAGCGTACTTTTTAAAAAAAAATCTGCCCCTGAGTTATTTAAAGAATTCACAGAACAATGCACAAAGCAGTTAGGCATCACTTAGACAAACCCACATTTTTTATCAAAAATTAAAATAATCAATTTTCTGATGCTCAATGGATTTCACATGTGGAAAGACTTTACACCCATTCGAATCCAAGTTTCCAGTTGGACTCCATCCTTATGAAACAATTTGCCAGCGGATCAACCTGGAATATCCATAGGCCCCACAGGGAACAAATGGTCCACCGTCAGGAAGAAGCTTACGGCTCTTATAATGAGAAAGAAAGACAAGTCAGCGCCTGAGGACCGGATGGCCTACCAGGAGGATTGACAAAGAGATTTGGTCCACTGTGTTTATCGTCCTATGCAATCAACACATAACCACTTAAAGTACACCAAGGCCATGCCAGGGCTCCATTCTCCAACCCATTTGTAAAAAATGCGCTCATTAGAACCTGGTGAAATACCGCATGATTGCACATATTGGTATAGGCGCTAAATACTCTGCAGACTGTAGAATTGCAGATCTTGAACTTTGGGCAAAAAACAAGAGCTCATTCCAATCCCATAATTAGGCCTTTGCCAAGCAATAGTCCCTGAGATCAACATCTTAACCTCAGCCTTTCCAACACCAATGGCCATTTCATCAAACACAATTCTATACGTCTACCGTATAAATTTTAAAGCTGCTTTTGACAAAGTGCCAAGGAATTTAATTTTGGCAAGTTGACCATCCAAATACCTTGCTATAAGGCCATTGAACTTCTTTATAATGATACCTGGCTTCAAAATAAGATCAGAAATATGCTTTCAAATACAAGAAAAAATGCTACACCAAATGAACTCAGGCAAGGCTGTGTGCCGGCCCCATCCCTTTTAATGTTTTCAATGTAGACCTATACATCTCATTAAAAGACTGTGTTGCATATATTAAGTTAATATTGTAATACTGTTTCTTTAATTTGCTTCTATGTGTAGTTTACCCTTGTAATTCCTGTTGCTATGTAATTGTTATGTTCTATGTTCCAAGGACAGGAGTTGACTAGTTGCAATTGGGAGCAGATGTGATACTGTGTTCCTCTTCAATAAATCTACTTATTTTTTGTATTTCCTGGACATATTTCCTACAAAATTTGGTGACGAGGATGGGATTGCAAGGAGCACAGGAGTGACCGCTTTATTGGACCTACATTGGCTTTAATTGGAGTACACAACATTGGATTTATTTGGATCACCTTGTTATTACTGACTGCCTTATTTTTACTTGAACTTTTGGCAGTACATCTTAATCTAGTTGGAGTATATTTATTTTTCTTTACTTGTATTCCAGATTTTTTTTTTGTCAATCCTGTTTGCCGACTTATTTTATTATCAAGCTTCGGACAAAAATCTACAAAATCTTCACAAAGGTAAACTTGCTATATATTTTTTACCTTTTACTCCGTTTTTTGGGACCAAGAAGAACCACAATCTAGCACTTCCTCTTGCAAGCGCTTCTTAATCTGTTTAAGCTGTCTCGTGCTTTGTTTTCTTTTAAAGCGCTGAGCGAGCATGCAATCGTCTCCTCTCAGCCATGAGCGAACGCATTTTCTTCATCGCTATAGCGCTGAGCGAGTGTGTGAGCGAGCGTTTCCTCTGTCCTGAGCGACCGCATTTACCCGCTCTAGCCTTACGAAGTTGTCTATGGCCTCACATAAGCATGACGTAATTGCGCGTACGTGGAAGCCATTTTGTTTCTTCAGTTGCTGTGACAACCACTTATCTCATCGGGCTGACAAGCGCTGAAGGAGAAATATTGCTGTTCCATGCGATATTCAGCAAAATAGGTTTGAACACTGTTTATTTATTATTATTTATAGTCCGATTTTTTTTACCATTATTTAAACTCCAATTTACATATATTTTGTGATTTTGTGACTTTAAAGTATATCTTCTGCTCAGTTTTCACTGTAATTCTCAAAATATTCCTGAACAATATCGTATGGATTACATTTTACTCTGCACATGACATTTTAGTTGGATCTGCTGGATATTAATATACAAGTTATTTCCACACAATAACTTAAAATGCAATTTGATCCTCCGTCTTAGTTTCTACAATCCAAAGGGGATCCACCCATACCTTGGAACAGATGGAGGGAAGAATTTTTAATGTTTTTAAAAGCCATAGATGGTGATAGATTTTCTGCAGAATGAAAGAAGAATATTCTTTTGCACTCGCTAGGGTCTGAAGGACAAGTAGTGTTCAGAACTTTACCACAACTTGATGGTGGTGGTGATAGCAATGTTTTTGAAGATGCTATGTCGCGCTTACAAACTAGATTTAAGCCTACATCTAGCATCGCTTTGAATAGGTATACATTTTATACAAGAGCACAAGAAGAATCAGAAACTTTTGACGATTTTTTAACTGCACTACATTATTTGTCCACAAATTGCAATTTTGGCCCAATCACTGATGAGATGATTAGGGATCAGATTGTTGTTCATACCAAGAGTAAAAAGATCCAAGAACAACTATGGATTATGGGAGACCCAGACTTAAAAGACGGTATTATTACAGCAAAAGCAATGGAGCAATCAGCCAAATGGATGAAATCTTTGGATAAAAGTTCTAATGAGAAATCTGAAGATGTTTGTGCAGCAGGATTGAACCAGTAGCTAGTTCCTCGAAGACCAACACCTTCCAATGGAATGTTAACAACCATTAAAACACCTTTAGAAGAAATGACAAAGACTTTCATTGTTTTAGATGTGGAAGTATTAATCATGCTGCTTCTTTCCCAAGGTGTCCTGCTCTAGGGAAAGAATGCAAAAAATGTGGTAGGCGAGGGCATTTCGCTAGTGTATGAAAAAATTATCCCTCAACTAATGTGTCTTCAGGGAATAATAATAAGGGGAGAGTTTCATTTTTGAATATTTATTTATTTATTTATTTTATTTATTTTGCATCTTGTAACGCGCAGACTAAAACCCGAAGGTGTCAAGGCGCCTAACAAAAAGATCAGAAAGCGGGCACTCATGCACTTACATGTACGCTTGGACAAAAAGGCGTGTTTTAAGGGCAGCTCTGAAAGTTTGGAGGGAAGGGAGGGACCTAAGTTCTAATGGAAGATCGTTCCACCATTTAGGGGCCAAGAGGGAGAATGCCCTACCACCCCATCTTGCTTTCCGAATGCGGGGGATATGGAGGAAAGAATGATTGGAGGAGCGGAGGCTCCTGCCAGGGTTGTAATAGGTCAAGATGGCTCTAATCCCTGTGGGGCTGCTTTTGGCCAAGGCCTTGTAGACCATACACATGGACTTAAAAACGATCCGCTCCTTTATCGGAAGCCAGTGCAGCTGCTTCCTGGCCAGCGTGGCCGAAGAGTGGCGGGGAAGATCGAGGACAAATCTGGCTGCCGCATTCTGGACTACCTGCAAGCGCTGCATCTGACTCTTATTCAGTCCAGCATACAGCGCATTACAGTAGTCCAGGCGCGATCCCAAAAGGGCGACAGCAAGTTGCCTTCTTGCCTGCTGGGAAAGGTAGTTCCTAATTTTCCTAAGAACATGGATTATACCCCAACAGGTCGATACCGTCCTATTGACTTGTTGGCGCATGTCCAGGGTAGGGTCAATAATCACCCTGAGATTTTTAGCCAAAGAAGTAGGCTTAGGGCAAAGACCGAGCAAGTCAGGCCACCACTCCATGGACCAGATATCTTCCCTTCCGCCGAACACCATCACCTCGGTCTTCTCCCCATTCAATTTGAGTGAATTGTAAATCATCCACTGGCCGACGGCCTCCATACAGGATCTAAATCTGGAGGCGGTCAGCTCAATTGACTGGGAGAGAGACACGAGGATCTGAGTGTCGTCCGCGTAGGAAACTACCTCCATCCCAAAAGATCTAATAAGTCTGGCAAGGGGGGTCACATAGATGTTAAAAAGGGTGGGACTGAGCGCCGACCCTTGAGGGACCCCACATTGCACAGACAGGGATGGAGATAGAAATTTTCCCAGCATTACCCTCTGCTCCCTATGATCGAGAAAGGAAGAGAGCAAACCCAGGGCTGCCCCCCGGACCCCAATCTCACCCAGTCGAGATGTTAAGACCCGGGGAGATAGGGTATCGAAGGCAGCTGTGAGATCCAGAAGGATCAGGAGGGATGTCCGGCCCTCATCCATACTCATGCGGATGGAATCGAGAACCAGGGTGAGGGCGGACTCGGTGCTATGTTCCCTCCTGAAACCATGCTGGGAAGGGTCCAGGCAGCCTGAGTTCTCCACAAAGGCAGCTAGATGCTCATTAAGATGGGACTCGAGCATCTTTGCAGGGGCCGGAAGCAGTAAGATGGGGCGAAAGTTTTTTAAAACCCCAGGATCTAGGGAGGGTTTTTTAAGAAGAGGTTTGACCACAGCATTTTTCCACTGCTGTGGAAAGACACCCTCCCTCATAGCCCCGTTCATGATCTCAAGTAGGGGGGGAAGAAGAGATCCCCTACACTGCTTCAAGATCTTAAGAGGGCAAGCATCTAATGGAGACCCTGACTTGGTTTTGTCAAGCAGCGAGTCGAGATCTTGTAGGGAGAGCGGGGGGAAGGATTCCAGGTAACCGGCCAAGGGAGGCTCTGCCGAGGGAACATCCGGGACTACAGTAACAGGAGGCTCAGCCGTTGAAAGCCTCTGAGACTCCAGAGCAGTGTAAATGTCCGCTATTTTGGACTGAAAGAAGCTAGCAATGTCATTACAGAGCTCCTGAGATGGAACAACTGGATCGGGGACCTGAAGAGATGTAAGAGAGTCCACGATCCTGAAGAGCTCTTTGGGAGATGAGAGAGAGGAAGTCAGGGCCACAAAGTAGTCTTGTTTGGTCCTGATAATTTCCGACTTATATCTCTTGAGCAGGGTTTTGTGAGCTTCCCTGTCTTTGAGATCCCAACTGGCATGCCATCGGCGCTCCTGTCTCCTTACTTCCTGCCTAAGGAGTCTGAGTTGTTCAGAGAACCAAGGGGATGATGGTCTTTTCCTTGCTGAATAGCAGGACCGGGCTGGCGCCAGTTCGTCCAGGGCCTCTTTAAGAATGTTATCATAATGCGACACCACTGAAGAGGGATCCATCTCCCGAATAGAAGACAGACTGGAAGTCCATGGGTCAAAAGAATGTTCCCCGATGTTTTTAAAATTCCTGCGTGCTTCAAAAGTACTCAGGACTTTCCTGAAACTTTCCTGACTAGGAAAGGCCACATTAAAAGGAACGGCCAAGTGGTCTGACCAGGAGAGGGGGAAAGGAGCCGCAACTGAGAGTCTCTGGTCATTAGAGAAAATCCCATCGAGCGTATGACCAGTTCGGTGGGTGGGTCCTTTCACCAGTTGAGTGAAGCCACATGCTGTCAGTGCTTCCAGCAACACGGAGGTGTCATGTGATTCTAAAAGCTCTAAGTGAAAATTAAAATCACCCAGAATCGTTAGATTCTCCCGACCAAAGTATGGCTCCAGGAGCTGGAGCAGTTTTAAGCTAAAATCTGCTCTGGGACCGGGCGGACGATAGACCAGAATCCCATTAAATGGGGAGATATGAGAATCATGTAATGAAAAATACAACGCCTGAATAGCATCCTTGGGGTCATATAAAGGCGTAGTATGACATTGAAAGCTGTCCCTGTGCAGGATGGCTAAGCCACCACCGACCCGGCCTACTCTATCCTGCCGAGTCAGGCAGTACCCATCAGGGACTGCTTCAATCAGATCTGGACCCGAGGAGTCCTTGGCCCACGTCTCCGAAATAAAGGCCCAGATTGGATTCTTCTCCAAAATAAGCTCTTTAAAAATGATATTATTTTTAATAAGTGAGCGTGCATTAAGGAGCAAGTATTCTATACGCAGTTCATTAGGAGAGACTGGCGAGCGGAGCTCCCGGAAGGTGACGTACAAGGCGGAATTCATACCAGCCGCGTCTGACTGGAAGCACCCACTGTAAAAGGGTAGCTAGACAACCAGTGACCAAAGACCCTTTTGTGTTGCCCGGCGGTGTCGCCTCTATTACCCACAAAATATTAATCAATGAAGAAGCAGGCGCTGGAGACTGAAAGGCAGGAAACGAGGGTTTATTCTCTCCGGAGGAGAACACATCAAATCGGACAGCAAGTATCGTCACGAGGTGCTCTAACCGCATCTCTGAGGCCTGGCCTCTTATATACAGGTTTATTGCTTTATTACATGAAACACATATTTGTCAATACTTTGATGTACGGAAAAGCATCCTAGGAATCCCCGCTTCAAGCCCGTTCCCACACATTTACAGTTGAAGTCCCCACCCCGGTCACAACAGGTGATGATTATCGCGCAGCTGGACATTCCGCCGATTCACGGAATGTGTGGAGTTGATTGGATCTCATGGGGTGAAGGGTGTTCGATCGACTCGAGGGTCTTTTGATAGGGGGAAGCTTCCTACTGTACGGGGGGGTAATAAACAGTATCCGCAGGGCCAGGTGGCGGCCTGGGAACAAGGGGGACAAACGGGCACACAGGAAAAGGGGGTTTGTATCAAAGGACTTGGGACCATGAAAGGGATGAAGGGAGGTGTCGCGCTGGGAACAGGATGGGATTCCGAGGCAGAGCTGCGCTGAAGAGGGGTTTATGACCCGAGGCATATGAGAGCGAGGGGGTTGTCAGCACGTGGGGGGGATGCCTGCGGGGCTAAGAGAGAGAGAGAGAGAGAGAGAGAGAGAGAGAGAGAGAGAGAGAGAGAGAGACGCGCTGGCCATCAGCGAGGGGCAGAGGGGCCCTGGTGCTCAAAATGGCTGCCGCTTACGCGCAAGGCATGTGAGAGCGGGAGTGATCAGTGCGTGGGGGTGCTTGTGAGGGTGAAGAGCTGTGCTGGGGGTCAGGGGTGTGCAGAGGGTGGTTCTGGTCAAGGCAGCTAAAGTGGTGGGCGTGTGCGACAAAGAGTGTGGCATCGGGGCAAAGGGAAGATGGCGCAGATAATGTTCACCAAACCGTATTAATTTTCCACACCACATCCCTTGGGCACAAGGAGGTCCTCCGGAGTGAATCTGTGGAAGCATGGAGCAGTTTTAGGTGGAAGGCGTAGCATATCCAATAAGGAATATTTCAATATTCCGTGGCCCACAATGTCTGACCTATAGGTCCCGCCGTCCAGCCCGTCCTCAGCGCGGACGGGCGCAGACGGGCTGGACTCTGGCGTGACTCCGCGCTGAGGACGGCTTACACGCTGCGCGCACACGCTGCGCGTCATTTCCACTGATTAATATAGGGCTCTAGCCAGTCCACCTGACTGCTAGAGCGCTGCGAATGTTAGAGTTCCCTAGCACCCACCCAAGATGGCGCCCGCCAAAATCCTAGCGCGAGGGTCCGGCCCGCTAAAATAGCGGTGAGGGGCAAAATTATAGTGCAGCAATGCGGCGGTGACAATTTTAAAAACAGGAAACTAACAGTGTTCAATAAAACAACTACAAAGACAGAAAGGATAATTTAAAAGCAGTAGCGCGATAAATGCAAGCGCAGTGCGGCATAGACCGAGCTTGCTCTTACCTCAGCCCCTTTATACTGACAAACCACGCGCTGCCTCTAGCCAGTCCACCTGACTGCTAGAGCGCTGCGAATGTTAGAGTTCCCTAGCACCCACCCAAGATGGCGCCCGCCAAAATCCTAGCGCGAGGGTCCGGCCCGCTAAAATAGCGGTGAGGGGCACAATTATAGTGCAGCAATGCGGCGGTGACACTTTTAAAAACAGGAAACTAACAGTGTTCAATAAAACAACTACAAAGGCAGAAAGGATAATTTAAAAGCAGTAGCGCGATAAATGCAAGCGCAGTGCGGCATAGAATAATGAGGAAGGAGCAGGAACAGAGTATGAGAGGGGAATTGTAGTGTCCATTACTGATTGTTGTGAACAAGGTAATTGCTGCGCAACTCTTAAGCAACCTGAATTTTGGTAGAAGTCCTTGGTATTTCTCTCAAGCTTATGGCAGACTCAGGCTCGCCTTCGACCATTATAACTAAACAGTACTTTGCTGAAATGTTTAAGGGCATAATAGCATTACAAGATCTAACAAAATCAGACATTTTTGCTAGAGCATTCAATGGTTCTATCATTGAAATGGAGGGGTATGCTGGTGTGGATATGCAAATCAAGGGACACGTTGCTTGTGTGAAACTTTACATAGCTATTAAAGGTGTGAATGTACTTGGTTGGAGGGATCAAGGTAGTTTAGGGATTATGTTAAATCCTAGGAGCTGTGATCCTGTGATGGTCATTGATGAAGAGCATGAGGTATCAAATTTTATCAAAGGTGTAGTAAATGATGGTGAAATTGTTAACATAGCTGAGTCATTTCCAAAAGTATTCTCTAAAGAACTAGGGAAGCTGAATCATTTTCAACATAATATCAAACTTAGAGAAGGAACAATCCCTGTTAGACAAAAGTTGAGAAATGTACCTATTAACATCAGAGGGGATTTAAAAATGTTGTTAAATAATCTTATTGATGATAACATCATTGAGGAGATAGAATCCTCTGAGTCGGTTTCACCGATTGTTTTGGTTCGCAAGGCTGACCAAAGTTTGAGACTATGTGTGGACCTGAGAGCACTTAATGCTAATATGATTGTCGATTGTCATCCCTTGCCAAAGATCAATGAGGTTTTGTGCATTCTGGAAGGAGCAAAAGTCTTCCTCACATTTGACTTACGCTCTGCGTATCACCAGATTTTATTGACAGAAGATTCCAGACACTTGACTGTGTTTCTCACTCCGGATGGGCTGTTTCAATATAAGAGGATGCCTTTTGGACTAGCCTCTGCGGCGTCAGTCTTCCAACGAGCTATGCATCATATCTTTAAGGATCTAGAGGGATATGTGAAATGCTTTCAAGGTGATATTCTTGTGTTTCCCCAAATAATGATTTTCACAAGGAACATGTAATTGAGGTTTGTAAGGGTTTAGAATCACATGGTCTCACTCTCAAAAGCAACAAATGTAAAATGTTTTGTGATTCAGTAGAGTATTTAGGTCACACACTTTCTGGGGATGGTGTTGTTCCAAAAAATCCCTAGTGGATGCCATTGTGAAAGCTCCTGATCCAGATAATAAGGAAAAACTGCTATCTTTTGCTGGTTTATGCAAATATTACAGTAAGTTCATCAAGAACTTTGCAACAAAAATGGAACCTTTGAGGGAGCCTACGAGACAAAATGTTGAGTTTTGTTGGGGTGAGAAGCAAGAATCAGCTTTTCAGCTAATCAAAAGTGAAATTGCTCATTCTCCTACATTGAAACCATTTTGTGTCAAGAAATTGTGTGTTGTTACGGTTGATGCGAGTGAGTATGGACTTGGAGGAGTTTTATCTCAGAAGAGTGGTAGTGATGAATGGTATGTGGCGTTTGCCTCAAGGACTCTGAATGATACAGAAAGAAGATACTCTTGAAGAACTTCTGGTATTTGTTTGGGGTGTCGAAGGTAAGGTTTTTTTCGCATGCCACTTCACTGGTAATTGTTGAGTTTTTCCGAGAAGTATTTGCTCGTGAAGGAAGTCCAGAGGTTGTTATTACGGACAATGGAGTACAACTTAAATCTAAAGAAGTGGAACATTTTCTTGGTTCTTGTGGTATCAGACATGCTACTACTCCTTTGTACAAACCACAAGGAAATGGCCAGGTGGAAAGGTTTAATCTACTGCTGAAAGAATGTGTTGAATGGGCCAAGAAGAGTGGAAGTGAGTGGAAACGTGTCCTGGGAGAGACGCTGTGGATGGATAGAATTACTCCTCACTCAGTAACTGAACTTAGTCCTTTTCCCCAATTGAGGAGAAGAGAACCTGTTTCAAAATTGTGTCCTAAGTGGATTAAGGAAAAGATACATACTTCTGTGTCTGCTGACAGTTACAGCACATCTCTGAGAGTCCAGCGTCATCAAGGTAAAATGAAATAGTATCATGATCTTAAACATAATGTAAAAGTCCCCTCTCTTAAGGTTGGTGATTATGTAAAAATCTGTAAACCAGGTTTCCTTGTCAAGGGTTCGTCAAAATATGGACCCATACGCAAAGTGGTTAAAGTCAATCTTATGATGGTAAAGTGTGTAATGTCAGGCGTGTTGTCAAATATCGAGATGCTTCTGAGAAGGATTTAGTTCTTCCTGAGAAAGTGTCACTTCCTTTGATGATTAGACAGAGCTCTGGATGTGAATCTCATTTTACAAATGTAGTTGATACCAGTTCTGTGGCTTCAAGAGTTAAAAACCAGTAAAAGAATTATAAACTCCCACGTTAGATTCAGAGACTATATTTAATATCTTTTGTTTGTGTTGTTTTTTTTTTTTATAGGGATTAGATGTCTTGCATATATTAAGAAAATATTGTAATACTATTTCTTTAATTTGCTTCTATGTGTAGTTTACCCTTGAAATTTCTGTTGCTATGGAATTGTTATGTTCTATGTTCCAAGGACAGGAGTTGACTAGTTGCTATTGGGAGCAGATGTGATACTGTATTCCTCTTCAATAAATCTACTTATTTTTTGTATTTCCTGGACTTATTTCCTTCAGATGTTTCAGTAGACCCATCCAAACTCAGATCCTAATAGTTACCAGTTCTGCAATATGCAGACGATACAGTTATAATCAACTTGATATGATTTGCATGGCTTGTACAACAGATTTATTTTTGTAATGATTTATATTAAACAAACAATAGCATTTCTACAACTGATACTATCAGCTGCAAACAGCAAATAAAAATCTATTTTCTTAAACAATCAGAAACTTTGAGACAAGATTCCTAAAATCTACTTTTTCAGAGATTCACAAAATGGGCCGAGATGTTTTGCTGCTTTTTGCACCTTCTGAGAACTTTGCAGTTTCCATGGATTTGGCATAAATAAACTGATTTTTGTTCTTAATGGCAGCTATGTCATTTTCTGTGTGATATCTGCAATGCCTTCAAAAATGAAATGTACCTAAGACGGTCCTGAATGAATTCATTTTGTCATTAATAGGTTAGTTGCAGTTATCAAAACGTAGCTCGGGTCCTTTTTAGGTCTCGCCTGAGCCAGCGCATGCGCTACTCTGGCAAGACATTTAGTAAGTGGGCTTTTAAAAATCCGACCGGGTGGCATAGAGCATGCGGTTACGTGACAATGACGAGCAGAGGTTCCATCTGGCTCTCCACTCTCGTCATGGTGCGCACACACCACTCGCCACAGCTGCTTTTACTTTTGCCTCACTTTTCCCGTAGCGGGCGCACCGTTCGTGTTTTTTTTTAAATTTCTGTTTAGCGCGCGCACCAAACTCCTGAGCTTGTTTGTTTTTCTTACCAGCAGGCCATACATATTGTTGCAAAATCTGAAATACCAGCGTGGTGATGACTGGTTTATGCATAAATCGGACATCTGGCCCATTCCGTTTATCAACAAGCCATTCCATTATCTCGTGCTTTACATGACTGGCATTTTTTCTCTCTCGAGTGAAATCATTGCATGCTTTCGCTTCTGGAATGTACCATTCTCTCAGCTTTTGTTCGCAGCTGCTGCCCGCCTGTCAGAGGTGGCGCAACCACCATTCTTGTGGTTTGGGAGCGTGCAACGCTTGTTTAGGCGAAATATGCACAAAAAAACCCCAAGATCTTTAATCTAGATATACAGTTTAATGCAACGGAGAGAGAAATGGTTCCCACGTGCGCCCGTTTTGGGATTGGATTCTATTGGGCTCCACAAGGTCACACATAACCTCCAGCTGATTCTTTGGACAGGCCAGGGAAGTCTGGGTACTTTAACGGTTCTTTTAAAGATGCAAATGTTCTAGAAAGCTCTCTATCAACATTTGCTATTTTCCAAATGGACGACTACTTTCCACTTCTGTTTATGTGAAATCTGCTTTGGGAACTTGTATCGTCCAACGCTTGAAACTGAATTCAGCATTTCAATGCATTACAAAAGGTAATTACCACTATTACTAGCTCTGGTTTAACAGTACTGCCCAATTGTTACTAAAGGTTTAGAGTACAGATTAGAAAAGGTTTGGGGCGCCGCTCAGAGGAGTGTTTAACCTCACCTCAGGTGGATCATTCCATTTTCTTTTAAGTGATTCCATTAAAATGCTCGAGGGACTATTTTGCCAGTGAAAAGTACACTCTGTCATCACAGTATCATATTCATTTCTTTTTCTTATATATGCAACCAATAAGAAACCAATCCTTTTTTGGCAAATTGTCTGGCTTTAATGTGCTAAACTGCAGTTGTAAATGCCTGTGATTAGATGCATCATTACATCAATCCTTTTACTCATTCATCCATGCATGTATCCATCCATCTTTTCAATCACCCGCAATCCACCATTTCACTCACACATCTATCTGTCCATCCATCCATCCATTTACCTTTCACTCATCCATCCACCCTTTCACTCAGCCTTCCATCAATTCACTCATCCACCCGTCCACTCTTTCATCCAGCCATCCATCTGTCCTCCCTTTTACTCATTCATTCAATCTTTCACTCATCCAGCCCTACACCCATCCTTTCACTCACTCATCCATCTATCATCCATTTACCAACCCATTCAACACGTCCATCCATCCAGCCTTTCACCCATACATCCAGCTATTCTTTCAATCATCATCCAACCTTTCATTCATTAAGCCATTGTAGCAAGGTCAAGCGGGATGAACACTCTAACTGGTGGTTGCCTGTCCCTCCTTCTCCTCGTTTCATGCAGACGGACAGTCCAAAAGCGGAATGGGACAGCGTTTCTGAACAGGAGGAACATAGAGACCGCGGCGCCTTTAATTGGAACTTCCTGGAGCGGGACGAGACTCCGCCCCTTTCTGACGTCAGAGGACCAGGACTGGACAAAGGGCAGGATATCCTGTATGGTGGGTGTGTTTACACCCCGGAGGGCGAGAGCGGAGGAAGCGAGCGGGCGAGGAAGAACGAGAACGGAGAAGAGGAGACAACGCGGAACCAAGGAGGAGAGAAGGAGAACGAGAACCACGGAAGTGAGGGAGAGCCAGGAGGCCAACGACCCTGTGCACCGCCGTGCCACGCTCCCGAGGGAGGAGTGTGGCTCACTCAGGTACGGAGACGTTTGGCGGCTTGGGTGGGGAAGAAGAACGCCCCTGTGTAAATGTGTATATAGTCTTGTGCGTACCTTTCCCTGTGTGTTAACTGAGTCCCGTCCCCCCTCCCTACCCGTATGGTTTCCTCACTGGTTGCCCCCTCCACTCTGCACATAGCTGATAAGGTAGCGAGAGACACGGGTGTTCCTCACGTCACTTGGGCCCCTGAACGGTCGGAAGTACCCAGATAGCAAACTAACGGCTCCCTCTGTTGGTCTCCTTTTCTCTCGGTACATCGGCCCGGAGAATCGACACCGAAGACACCGACGCCGGTCAAAACCACGTGGACCCCTTCCAGCAGACTCCACCGCCACCACGAACAACCTGGAGTTCGCAAGAGAAAGACTGACATACAGAACCAAGAGAACCATAAAAATAAAACCTAGTTTGAAACGATATACTGGTGTACCGCCTCTACCTGACACAGTAATTAGTACCACTCCCACGCCCCCGCCTACAGTGGTGTCAGAAGTGGGATCCGCCCCTTCTCTGCCGGACCCAGCGATGGAACAGGTGATCCAGCAGCTCATCGAGGGGCAACAGAAGTTAGAGTGGGCGGTAGGACAGCAGATGTCAGTAGCCGATGCAGACAGAGACCTGTTTAAAGCGACAATGGCCGCCCAGATGGACAGTCTACAAAAAGTGGTACAGAGTCCCGGTACACCTGTTCCTATGGAGAGGAGACAGTTCGGTCCCTCTGGAGTACACTTGCAAAAATACGTGCCGGGTGAAGACCCCGACGCCTTTCTAGTGAATTTCGAAAGAGCCGCCAGAGCATGTGGGTGGCCGGAAGACAAGTGGCCTTTCTTTTTAGCTCCGCTCCTTTCTGGTGAAGCCCAGGCGGCCTACCAAGTAGCCAACCCTACAGGGGTAACACCCTATGCGGCCATCAAAGCAGTAATTCTCGATCACTTAGGACTGGATTCCGAAGCCTACCGTCTCCGGTTCCGAAAGGAAAGGGGTGTAGCCGGAGAGCACCCAAAGACCCTGTATCTTAGGCTCAAACTGGCAGCGGATAAATGGTTGAGACCCGAGAGTCGTTCCAAGGAAGAGGTAATGGCCAGCATATATCTCGAGCAGTTTATGGAGGCTCTGCCCTACGGAACACAACGGTGGTTGAGACAACATTCAGGGCTAACCCCAGACCAGGCTATCGAGATGGCGTCTAGTTACAACAGAGCGATGCCACGCATGTTTCCTTGGAACTCTGATAAGGGCAATAAATCCAGCGCTGGACCTGCGAAACAGGATAAGAAACCTCTCAAGCCAACCCAGGACTTTGGAAGACCCCGACCAATAAGAATGGATGCACCTCCTCCACATAGGGGTCCCCAGTGTTTTGAGTGTGGAGACTGGGGCCACATAGCCAGAATGTGTCCACGAAAGAAGACCGTAGAAGAGCCAATGGAAGTCGGATACATACCAAGAGCAGTGATGTACACAGCAGAGATGGGGCCCTCCTTTTACGTAAGGATGTTTGTAAATAATCTGCGCGTTAAAGCCCTGTTAGACTCTGGATGTCGGCAATCCGTAATACAGTCCAAGTTTGTGCTGCCTTCCCAGATAGGCCCCGGGGCTATTGTACATATCAGGTGTGTCCACGGGGACGTGAAGCCATACCCCGTAGCACAGGTGACCCTACACCCGATAGGTAGAGACCCCTGTGAGGTACAAGTGGGGGTGGTGGACTCCTTACCCGAGGACCTGATAGTGGGAATAGATAACCCCGATTTCCTAGCCCTCTTTAGGAGGGAGTTGAGAACCCAACCCCGAGGTGCATATCTGGCTACGGAACCCTGGGAGATGGATAGAGGGTTCAAGTTCGCCCAAGCCAACGATCCTACACTCATGAACGCATGGGAATCAGGACATAGAGAACAAACAACGCCTTCCCAGGGTTATCCAAAGTTCAGGATCATGAATGATCTGCTGTACAGGGAGGGGAAGGCAGGCGATCCACTGCAGTTAGTGGTCCCTCAGGAATTCAGGGATCAAATAATGTTCTATGCGCACACACACTTGACAGCGGGACATAGCGGGGCCGAAAAAACACTACAAAGTATTGTTCGTCTATTCTTTTGGCCTGGAATATACAAGACAGCCGAGATGTATTGTAAGCAATGCGAAGTCTGCCAGAAGAAAAACATGTACCGGCCCCCAGCAGTCCCTCTACAACCCTTACCCATCATAGGTAACCCCTTTGAGAGGGTGGGTATGGACCTGATAGGACCCCTTCCCCGTACCTCAAGAGGGCACACATACGCCTTAGTCATAGTAGACTACAACACGAGGTTTCCGGAAGCCTTTGCCCTGAGTGCTCCCACAACTAAAAATGTGGCGGAGAAACTGATTGAACTTTTCTCTAGGGTAGGGTTCCCACGAGAGATACTTACAGACCAGGGAACCCCGTTTGTGTCCAGAATGATGGCAGAAGTGTGCAAGCAGTTGGATCTGAAACATATCCGCACGTCCGCCTACCACCCCCAGGCAGACGGGTTGGTCGAAAGATATAATCGCACATTGAAATCCACCCTTAAGAAAATGTTAAGCGCAGAAAACAAGGATTGGGACAAAATGCTACCCTTGGCGCTTTATGTGATACGGTCTCAAGTACAGAGCAGTTTAGGGTTTTCGCCTTTCGAACTCCTTTATGGGAGACAACCTAGGTCCCTATTAGAAATCACCAGGGAAGCATGGGAAAGGGAGGAAGCGGCAGAACAAAAGTCCTTATTGGATTATACCGCTCAACTGAAGTCCCGGTTAGGCAAGCTACGAGACCTAGCATATTCCAATTTGGAAAAAGCCCAGGTACAACAGAGAGTCCAGTATGATAAAGGGAAGAAATGGAGGGTACTACAGAAAGGGGAGTGGGCCTTGGTTCTTCTACCGTCGACCACTCAGAAGTTTAGGAGCGAATGGAAGGGGCCCTATCTGATCACAGAGACCTTGGGGAAGACCACGTACAAACTACAGGTCACTCCATCACGCCAACAGACCTTCCACATCAATCTGTTAAAAAAGTGGATAGGCCCCCCTCCCAAAAACGTACAGTTCTCTCTTCCAGGACGAGATGAGAGATCAACCCTAGATCAACTACCGATTAACCCGGAGTTACCAACCGAGAAACGGGAGGAGTTGACGCATAGACTACAGCAGTTCTCCTCCATGTTCTCAGACAAACCAGGGTGTACCCCCCTAGCCGAACACTGTATACAGACAGAAGAAGGGAAAATAGTGAAGCAAAGACCATATCGCATTCCAGCTGCCAGGCGAGCCACGGTTCGAAAAGAAGTTAGGGACATGCTACAACTGGGCGTTATACGCCCCTCAAAAAGTAACTGGACTTCGCCCATAGTTATGGTCCCAAAACCGGACGGGTCCACCCGTTTTTGTATGGATTTTAGGGCTCTAAACGCTATCTCCTCCTTTGACTCCTTCCCTATCCCCAGGGTAGATGAATTGATAGAAAGGATAGGGGAAGCAAAGTACATCACCACGCTGGACCTGACCAAAGGCTATTGGCAGGTGCCTTTGAGGGAAAGTGACAAACACAAAACAGCCTTTGCCACAGATGAGGGGCTATACGAATTCAACGTTTTACCATTCGGGCTCCATGGAGCCCCAGCAACGTTCCAAAGATTAATGACCACAGTGTTAGCCCCTCACTCCGAGTATAGCTCCGTATACCTTGATGATATTGTTATATTCAGTCTCACGTGGGAGGATCACTTAGGTCATATAGAGAGCATACTCACGTCCCTACTAAAAGCCAGGCTCCATGTCAATGCGAAAAAATCTAGGGCAGCCTTTCCCAGGGTACAATATCTGGGGTACATGTTGGGTGATGGTGTTATCGCTCCCCAGGAAGAGAAAGTAAACGCCATAACCAAAACCCCTTTTCCCTCCACTGTCAGAGAACTGCGTGCCTTCCTGGGCCTGATAGGTTATTACAGGCGGTTCATTAGGGACTTCGCTGAAATTGCAGCCCCCTTAACGAATCTCCTTAGAAAAACATCCAACTTCAATCGAGGAAAACCCCCTCCAGAAGAAGCCCGTTTGGCGTTTGAGGTTCTAAAAAGCACAATAACCTCCAGCCCGGTGTTAATTCCCCCCAACTTTGAGAAACCTTTCATCCTGGCGACCGATGCCTCCGATACCGGCATAGGCGCAGTTCTGTCACAGGAGGGGGAGGATGAATTGGAACATCCTATTCTCTTTATAAGCAGGAAACTACATCCCAGAGAAAAGCAGTACCCCACAGTGGAAAAAGAGTGCCTTGCGATACGATGGGCCGTGGACAAATTGAGATACTATCTGGAAGGGAGACCCTTTACGCTTCACTCAGATCACGCCCCGTTGCAGTGGATGCAGAAGAACCTATCCCAGAACGCCCGCGTGCAAAGATGGTTTTTGTATCTCCAACCCTTTAAGTTTAATATCGTACACAAGAAAGGCGTAGCCAACAGCAATGCCGACTACCTGTCGAGGGCACCCTATCTCCCCGAACGGGAGAATCCAAGGGGGGAGGAGTGTAGCAAGGTCAAGCGGGATGAACACTCTAACTGGTGGTTGCCTGTCCCTCCTTCTCCTCGTTTCATGCAGACGGACAGTCCAAAAGCGGAATGGGACAGCGTTTCTGAACAGGAGGAACATAGAGACCGCGGCGCCTTTAATTGGAACTTCCTGGAGCGGGACGAGACTCCGCCCCTTTCTGACGTCAGAGGACCAGGACTGGACAAAGGGCAGGATATCCTGTATGGTGGGTGTGTTTACACCCTGGAGGGCGAGAGCGGAGGAAGCGAGCGGGCGAGGAAGAACGAGAACGGAGAAGAGGAGACAACGCGGAACCAAGGAGGAGAGAAGGAGAACGAGAACCACGGAAGTGAGGGAGAGCCAGGAGGCCAACGACCCTGTGCACCGCCGTGCCACGCTCCCGAGGGAGGAGTGTGGCTCACTCAGGTACGGAGACGTTTGGCGGCTTGGGTGGGGAAGAAGAACGCCCCTGTGTAAATGTGTATATAGTCTTGTGCGTACCTTTCCCTGTGTGTTAACTGAGTCCCGTCCCCCCTCCCTACCCGTATGGTTTCCTCACTGGTTGCCCCCTCCACTCTGCACATAGCTGATAAGGTAGCGAGAGACACGGGTGTTCCTCACGTCACTTGGGCCCCTGAACGGTCGGAAGTACCCAGATAGCAAACTAACGGCTCCCTCTGTTGGTCTCCTTTTCCCTCTGTACATCGGCCCGGAGAATCGACACCGAAGACACCGACGCCGGTCAAAACCACGTGGACCCCTTCCAGCAGACTACACCGCCACCACGAACAACCTGGAGTTCGCAAGAGAAAGACTGACATACAGAACCAAGAGAACCATAAAAATAAAACCTAGTTTGAAACGATATACTGGTGTACCGCCTCTACCTGACACAGTAATTAGTACCACTCCCACGCCCCCGCCTACAGCCATCCATCTTTTCGCTCATCATCCATCCACCCTTTCACACATCCATCCACACTTTCACTCATCCATCCACCCTTTCGCTCATCCATCCCTACATCCATCCGTACACTCATTCATCCATGCATGTATCCATCCACCCCTTCAATCACCCACCCATCCACCATTTCATCCATCCATCCATCCTTTCACTCATTCACTTTCCGACCCTTTTAGCCAGCTATGCAGAAATAACAAATAACACATTTTTTTATTAAAAGCAACTTTACAGTTTTCATTAGGTGACAGTGAACACTTGGAAAATGCAGGAGTTGGCTAGAGTGAGGAGAATAAAAGAACTACTATACCGAGGCAACCATTATGTCAATGGTGGGGAAAATTGTCTTTTCTTTTAATTAACATCCAAAAACATAGTTTTGGAGCTTAGCTCCTACCTATTTATTTTTTATGTCACCAAAAAGGCAAAGCTATCCACACAGTTCCACACACAGAATTAAACTCCATACAGTTCTAATCCACACCACATAATTCAACTCAATACAATTACACTACACACCACATACATCCATTCCACACCACAGAATTCCACATCATTCCACATAATTCAGAAGGACACCACATAATTGAGAGTCATCGAGCATAGCCAATAGGCAGCCAATAGGTCTAGCCTTTGGGACCTTTTAAGTGTTTAGCCATGCAACAGTTGATGTTGTTGCCCTAAGGATATTGTGCTGCATAACTAAATACTTATAAGGTCCCAAAAGCGAGACCTAGTGGCTATGCCAATGCTTGTTACAAATTCCTTTGAGGTTAACCGTTTCGATACATCTGGAATTATTACTAGATGTTCTTCCACGGCAGTTTCTGTAATGTGAATCATAGTTTCTTGCCAGGCATAAAGTCACTTGCTTTGCAGGCATGGTTTTCGAACTTGGAAATCTTTACTAAGTTAGAATTGTGCTTTAATGAGTCATGACAAAGTACCTTTTTTATACGTGATTGCAAGCACCTTAATGCATGTGACGATAACAAAGATACAAAGCCACAATGTACCATCCAGAATAGCCTGTACACATAATCTGGCTCGAAAAATACAACTTCCTCATGTTTATGTGGTGGGAACCCTCCAGAAAGTCTGGTCATTGATAACAATATCCAATTGTGCGAGAGGATCTATGCCATGGGGCACGAATGGCTCTAAACTGTGATTGTGAAAAGGCAAGGGCATTTAAAGGATTTTGGAAGCGCTGGCCCACACATATTTCGGGGGCCCTTATTCCAAACAGCTTTGACTTTATGATCCAATTTCAGCTCTTTCATGCCCTCCTTGGCCAGGTCACTGACAGCGCACATGCATACTAATATTACTGCAAATAATCCATGCGCGATACGAATATAGGAGGTCCTGTTTCGATCAAAAATAAAGTTTTTTATGATTTTGCATGAAACAAAAACACATTTCTCTGTAAAATGTATGTAATAGACTATCACACAACAACCACATTAAACATAAATTAAAGGAAAACTATTTATCAGTGGTGGCTGGTACGGATGGGTGGGAAGTGGGTAAATAAAAAATGAAAATGCACTTACCTCCTCACCGCGTCCTCCTCACCGCGTCTCTCCTCTTCGCCCCTCCGGCTGGAACAGAAAGCACCCAGGCTCCCCTGAACCAATCACAATGCTGCAATGCAGCATTGTGATTTGTCTGAGTGCCCTGGTTCAGCGCTCAGATGGGGATTGGGGGCCTGAGGGTTGTTTTCCACCGAGGCTATAAATCAGCCTGGGTGGAGAACATGCTAAGTGTGCATAAAAGGTTTGTCTGTCCCGAGACGGTCGGCCAAACATTCCTGCGCACTTAGAGAGTGAGAACTACACCTCCCCTGCCATTAGAGCAGCCTCACCCCTCAACGCAAAGCTGTCGCAACAGGCAACAATAAAATGATAATAAAATTGAGTTATTATCATTTTATCTTTCCTTAAACTGCTGAAACTAAGTGGGGCAACACTCCTCCGCCTTATCAGAGGAGCCAGCACTGGTATTTGAAACAATCTGTTTAAGAATTATTGAAGTTCATCAGGGCAAGACTCTGCAGAATAGAGCTGGCTCTCTTCAGGGAGTCCCCTAAAAGGTTTGGGCCCTGGGCCAGAGCGCACTTTGCCCAACCCTTAAAAGCTCTCTGTGTATAGGCAATCTAGCCTCAATGTGATATTCACATGGCAATAGATTTGGCCTATTCCTGTCCATGTAATAAGACCACTCACATATGTGGATTACTGTTCTTTGGGACACCATTCATCATAGAAACACGAGGGTAAATTTATATTTTATGGATAGTTGTGACATTTGAATGGCACCCTGGGTATGAAAACAAGCTGGGATTCCTGCAAGCCTCATCAATCTGGATTTCCCTGGATCTCTGGTTTACATAAATGACTGGAAGTTGGTGGCCAACATCAAGCCCAAAATCTTCTACAGTCATCTCCTATGGAAACTGAAAACAAATGGAGATTTCTTAGTCATAGTATTGCGAGGCGTTCTAGTTAGGAAAACAAGCCGTGATATGCACAAGCCATGCAACCCTGGATTCACCTGGATCATTCATTTTCAGAGCTGCCTAGAGTTTGTAGGTTTCTCTGGGTGCCTCCATGGCCTGGGCCCAAAGGCTACAGATAGCGCCAATAGAACCTGATAGAAAATAATCCTTCAGGCATATTTGTGATGTTTGCAGTGCATTCTGGGTAAGAAAAAGAGATGGGATCCAGGCATGCATCAGTGATGGACTTTTTCTGTGTCATAGATAGAATGTCCTTAAGAATGCCACTAAATGTCAAGGATGCTCTTGCATTATGGAATAGATTACGAAAATAATGTCATGAATGCACACTAGGTGTCAAAGATTACCTTTTTCGTTCTGTCAAGGATAGCTTAAATCCACAACAAGTTTCCACTCTATGCTAATGTCAAACTAACAATATGTTAGCATTAGCCAGAATGCCGTGAAGAAAACCCACAATATGTCAAGGGTGGGCCTCTATTTTGTCAGGTGCGACCAAAATATCCCTGTCAATCCCACTATATGCCACTGATAAGCCTCTATTATGTTAATAATTGCCAATAAACGTGGTGGATGGCTCTATGTTACATCAAGGTTAGTCATATTATTATCAAGAATCCCCACTGCGTGTGAAGGATGGGCACCCATCTGTATAGGATGAACCTCTGGTAAGCCAGGAATACCACGAATGTAAACAGAGGTTCTCTGCATGTATCAAGGATAGATAGCAATTATTGCAGGGATAGCAAGAATATCACAATGAATGTTAATCATATGTCTCTTATGTTTAGGATAGTTGATATTCACTATGCATGTCAACTATGTGTTAAGGAACTACTATTATGTCATGGTCTTTACTATGTCAGAAGTAGGAAGAATTAATGATATGTACCTGTAGGAAAGTGCCCTTTTTGTATGGTCACCCCTTCTCTTTGTGACTCAATGCTGCCACCCAGGCCCCAGTGCCAGTGCTCTCTCCCTAAAACTGATAAATGTGAAGTGGTAACCCCAATTGGCAAGGACTTTTAACCCCCTTGTAAATGGTACCAGTGGTACTCAGGGCATTTGAGTTAAAGCAGGCACTAGGGACAGAAGCACTGTTTGTGCCACTCTGATTGACCCAAGTAAACAGATGACAGCAGGCCTGCCATTGCAGACTGCAGGGGCAGTGTAAACTGCTCAAACTTTATTTTGTCCTCACCATGTGTGGCAAGGTCAATGCACTATTTTTAATATATGCCAGTCCCTCCTAAGGTAGGCCTCCTGGTCCCAGGAGGCAGAGTGCATTATATTAAATGTGAGGACATATAAGTGAAAGCTTGTATGTCCCTTTAGTAACCTTTTCATTAAGGGCTAATATAAGTGATCAGCAGTTCATAGGATAACATCGACTGGCACCGATCCTCCCGGAGGTTGCCAGCACCATTATGGTACAGGTAAAATATGTTATGTTTGGTATCGAACAACTTGCCTCATCACTCCTCACATAAATCTCATGTTGAGGTAGATGTGGCATGCACCTGGTGGTTACCATAGAGGTTGCCCACCTGGTTGCCCAAGCCTTCCTGTGCTCTGATTATCAATCCACAGCTACTGTCAAATCACCGCCAAGATGGTTCCGTAGAGTTTGTTGTTTTGTCAGACTCTCTTCCTGTACAACAGCAATCATCCAACTGAGGGCAAGTCCTAGGTCAGTTTGATGAACTCTTGTCTTTGACCCCTAGCGAGACAACATGTTGTGTCCATAATGTGGACACTGGTGATAGCCTCCCTGTCAAAAACAAGATTTACAGAATGTCTGATAAACTCAAAGCCTGCATCAAGGCTGAGGTCAGCAAGATGCTAGAGGTATGGGTACTGGTCCCCAAACCTCACACAAAGGGTGGAAAACAAGAGATACGTTTTTGTGCCGATTACAGAGGTTTAAATGCAGTCACTAAAACTGATGCACACCCCATACCAAGAGCAGATATGCTCATTAACAGGCGGGGCGCAGACACATTTGTCAGTACCTTTGATTTAACTTTAGGGTACTGGCAGATTAGACTCACCCAGGAAGCAAAAGAGAGATCAGAATTTTCAACACCTGAAGGTCACTTTCAATTTAAGGTGATGCCTTTTGGTCTGAAAAAAGCACCTGCTACTTACCAAAGGTTTGTGAATTGAGTTATTTCAGGAACAACTTTAGTGCAGCATATCTGGATAATATAGCTGTATTTAGATCCACCTGGGAAGACCACCTGGTCCACCTAAGGGACGGTTTACAGGCCCTGCAGCAGGCAGGCCTAATTATCTAGGCCAGTAAGCAGTAAGTGCGAGATAGGGCAGAGTTTTGTTTTGTGCTTGAGCCAACTTGTAGGTGGAGGCGAAGTGTAACCTCTCCAACCCAAGATACAGACCATTCTGGAGTGAAAGGCTCCCAAGACACAGACCCAAGTCAGGGCTTTCTTTGGCTTGACTGAGTACGACAGGAGGTTTGTGAAGGGGTATGGGACCATTGTGGCCCCACTCACTGACTTCGCCTCCAAAAAGCAGCCTAAGAAGGTCATTTGGACCCCAGGATGCCAAAAGGCCTTTGACACCCTGAAAGAGGCTATGTGTGAGCACTCTGTTCTGAAGGCACCGGACCATGGAAAGGAGTTCATTGTAAAAACATATGCTTCTGAATATGGTATTGGGGCAGTGTTGTCACAAACAAATGATGAGTGCAAGGATCCACCTGTTGCCTATATCAGCAGGCAACCTCTCCCTAGAGAGAAGTGTTGGAGTGCCATTGAAAGGGAAGCCTCTGCTGTGGTTTGTCCCTGATGAATCTGAGACCATACTTGTTTGGTACTCACTTCAAGGTTCAAACCGACCACATGCCTCTCAGATGGCTGATGCAGATGAGAGTGGCATGTAGTTCCTAGGAATTCCCAAGATCTGTGCGTTTTGGATGACCTAAACTGAGGGCTTGTTGTCCAAACCACTTCCGGACACCTCCACAGGATATGTGAGCTATTAGACCAGCGATAGTGCCACTACCCCCCTCCCCCGTATCTTACAGTGGTGTAGGTAGGTTCTGGCAACCACTGAACATGACAACCCTGATTCCTCAGGGATTGTGGAAAACAGTACACTACTTTTCGCTCAGTCACTCATGCTTACTTATTCTCAGAAAATACACAGGATGGCGGTTCGTACATTTCAATAAGTATTTATTGGTCCAACGTCTGTCTTAAGTAAAACATGTTTGCTGCAACATTCAGGAGACAGAAGCATATGAAAGAGATCGCAAGTACCATTATTGTAAACAAAAGTTACATTTGTTCCATAGTGCTAAGAAGATGAGCATATATAGTTCAGATAAGACAGTAGCACTTGCATAATCCTAAAATGCGCACCCTAAGTAATTTGCCTAAATGTACCTAGCCTAGATATGTAGGTGTAGCATGTATATGTGTGCATATATATATATATATATATCCTTCAAAAATGCCACTGCATTGAGAGACGCACTCCTCCAGCCAGGGATTTCAACAAAATCATTTATTTACACAGGAGCAGGCAATACCATTCCAGTGTCTTTCTGTCCTCCTGCCTGACGCGTTTCAGATCCTTCGTGCTCTTTCTTCAGAGGCATTTTTCCTGCACACGCTGCACACGCTTTTTCCAGAATTCCCACAGTCCCCTGCTCCATTTCAAATAATCACCTGGCCTCCGGTGTGCCTTTTCATCACTGATTTTAATCCGGTGCACAATGGGACATGCAGTTTATTTCCAATTAACTATTACCTTCCAGTAGGTTTGTGTGCAGAAAAACGTTTCAAGGACCAATGCCAGTCCTCCAGTGGGCCCCAGATTGGTATGTCCTCTTCCTCAATTAATAACTGGCTGCGCAGTCACAAAATCCATGCACAGTTCAGGAAAGACGATCCCTTTGCATATTAAAAGGGTGGAGAAGTGCGTCTCTTAATGCAGGGGCATTTTCGAAGATTTACAAACGGCGCATCCCGCCGTGAAGAGTTCGCACTGACCTATTAATATGCGAAGGGATCGTCTTTCCTGAACTGTGCAGGGATTTTGTGACGGCGCAGCCAGTTATTAATTAAGTCATTTTTGTGGACATTGCGAGTGACTCTGCAAGTGCTTCCTACCAATAAAGAAGTGGTGCCTTATACAAACTTGCGGTGGGCCCTTTCTTAAGCAGGCAACTGTTACGTTGGATATGTGCGGCCCATCTGAGCTGCGGAAAGGACCCCCGATGCTGTCGTGGCACCCTTTGAGTTCCGTCGTAACGGCAGAGCTATTGAAGGAACAGGTGCTGGTGTTGGAGGAATTGAAGCAGTTGCAGGGCCACAGGACATTATGTCACACTCCACTGGGAGTTAATTCTGAAGCATATTATAGCTGAAGGAGCAGCAGCTCACTGGAGTTCTAAGTGGCACTTCAGCTACCAGAAGGCCATAATGATGGCCACGCCCACAAAGGCGGGGTGCTGTGAGGGATAATTGACGCTCAAATTTCGCCGAGCATTTGACTGCAAGTTCAGAGCCCTTGAGGAAGTGATCAAAACGAAACGCGTCGGGCCGAACATCTTATTTTTGTGGACATTGCGAGTGACTCTGCAAGTGCTTCCTACCAATAAAGAAGTGGTGGCTTATAAAAACCTGCGGTGGGCCCTTTCTTAAGCAGGCAACTGTTACGTTGGATATATATATATAGTTGCGGAAATTCTATGTACTCAAACCGAAGAATAAAAACCTCTGTCAACAATCCTCTATGACATCATTGGAGGACGTACCAGGTACTCCTAGCCCTGAGGATATCACGGAATTATGGATTACTGAAGGGGCGGGATATGGGCCCCAGACAATGAGATCAAAGGGTATTCGCAATATTGATGAGGTTGGTAATCGGTCTTCAGCTATTACTCCCTTCAAACCGCCATCGGTATTTAATCCCATTTTACCTTGTGATGCAATCGATATTTTCCACGAGAACGTTGTCAAACAACTCAAGGATTTACATAAAAATACATGTGCACAAAAGAAAAAATATGACAAGCATTCTCAGCTGTACATGGCCCTTACCTCACGTCTTACTAAAGAAAAGAACATTGTCATATGTGCTAGTGATAAGGGTGGTAACATTGTACTGATGACAAGATCTAACTATGACAAGGAGGCATACCTCCAACTAAATGATCGTACCTGCTATGAAAGAACTAATATAGCAAATCTCAATACCACCAAAACTGAATATCATCGCAGGTTATTGAGATGGAAAACAAGTGGTTTGATTTCTGATATGGAATTTAAATATTCGAAAGTTGAGAATCCTGTGACTCCTCTCATATATTTTATACCCAAAGTGCGCAAAAATGCTGAGAACCCCCCTGGCAGACCCATCATTTCAGCCAGAGGGTGTTTACTGGAGCATACATCTGTGTACATTGATTATTTTTTGCAAGGGTATGTTCGATCATTGGAATCATATGTGCAGGACACAGGTGACTTTTTACAAACAACCAAGAATCAGCACGCTCCCAGGAAAACAGGGATCCGTTCTCGTAGGTTTAACACCAAGTGTTTATTCCACAAAGCGTTTCGATTTCTGGCGAAACCTTGTTCACATGAAACGTGCAAGGCCCAAACCAGTGAAAGAAATAATCATGGTGAACACAAGCAAGGGGCATGAAAAAATCATAATATCGGCAGACATGTTGGAGTGGTGGATACCTTGGTGAATGTGGAATTCGCTGCAGCAATCTGTCCAAATTACAGGTAACTACTCTTGTGTAAGTATACATGTTCATAGACTGCTGAGTATTATATCAGAATAAACAACGTCCTAGTGTGGCTGTAGTGTAGTTCCTTTATTCCAATAGGCTCTGCGCATTGGAATAATATATCCTATAGATGTGACGTAGGACGTATGTCTACTAGGTCTCTATTGAATATATTAGACTTAATTGTGAGTGCCAGCTTGGTCAAAGGTCACTAGAAACTTTCTTGAGTTCACAAGAAGAGATTTAGTTTCTGACAACCGCATAAACATGACAACTTTATTTCTCCAAGATAAAACTGATCTTCAGAGTCATGGAAACAATAGATAGATATTTTACTCAGTCATTCGTGCATGCTTCGTTTCAACAGAGTTACAGAGAAGTAGAGAGGTGGGCGTTTTCAATAAAAGGTATTTATTGAACAGTCTTCTTTCTCAAGTATAAGAAGTGAACTGCTACAATCGTAATACTGGTTGCAAAATATAATGCATACAGTAAAAAGAGTAGAATAAAATAATACGGTAAGAGCATTGTATGGTTCCTAGACCATAGATAAATACATACATAAATAACAGAGGCTAAAAAGTACTCGACTGGTGCGTCTAAATTACGTGTACCCCGATGTACCTAACCTAAGCTTAGTACGAGGGAGAAGTAAGTGAGGTAAAGCATAAATGTAGTATTCTTTGCCAAGAATCTAACCAAGATTTCTCTAAGGGTCTAATCAGCTCCGTACCTTGATTTAGAATGAAGGAGGTCTGGTATTTCCTTGTCCCCGGTCTCGATTTCCCAACAACCCGCAAGGGTAGCTTGGAAACACTGGAGCTGGATTTCTCAGCAAGAGAAAAGACAGCGTCTCTCTCAGTGCGTCTCATGGAGGATCAGCTTCCTTCGGCACTTGCTGTAGCAGGATGTGTCGGGCAAGTAGATAGTCGAGCTGCTCCAAACTACTGTGTGTTTGCTATGGCAAGTGTGGGCATATTTATACCTTGAGGGTGCCGAGTTTGGCGTAAAGGTAGACATAAGAAAGTCATCAAAGAGTCTCAGTTCTTTGAAAACTCCATGAGTTCTTGGACAAGTCAGTATTCGAGCAAGGGGAAGTCCCTAACTGCTGAAGCTGAGTTTTCCAAGAAATCGTTGTGGATTTTCGGAACTAGTGGAAGTAGCCCTGCCGTATTTGGACTGCATGAGCTATATCTAAATATGGTTATGATTTCTATGCCTATATAAGGATACTGGGATTTATACTTATATAAGGGCATGAATCAGGAAAATTACAATAGGGCCCTAAAATGTTATACAACACGGCGGCCCATGAGGCGTGTGAAACACATTTCATAAATGAATACAATGACACAGTCACAATCAGTAATGTATGTATACATAGTCATAGGCTCCAGAATAGTGTTACAGTGCCTGTTGCAACAGCATTAGAGTCAAGCTCAAAATAAAAATAAAATAAATATAAAACAGCCCATATAACCCCAGGCATGGTGTGACTGAGCGACTTCAAAAACATGCCAGATTTATTGTTCACCCCAAACGTGAACACACTCGAGGAGAAAACGGGCAAGATATCAGAGTGTATGTAACGCTTACTGTGTTAATCATGGGTAAGTGCCCGGGGAAGACATGATCGTCGACACAGAAAGAGAAAGGAAAAGTCAAATAGAATTGAGCATACCAGTAGACAACTGGCTCATGTAACCACGAGACGACAAAGTCGGGCAAACAACAAATAGAGAGTATACCAAGTCAGTGCCACGGGTTGTCTCCGTCCACCTAATGAGATCCCCCAATGTAATCATCGGCAAGTGCCCAATGGACAGAAATACTCGTACAGGGGTGTCATTCTCATGTGAAGTTCATCATGGCTAATGCATAAAGTCACTCTTACTGCTGTATGCACCACAAATAATCTCTTATCTCAAGTGTCATCACAGGGTCAGCCTGGGCAGGTACCACAACATCCAGAAGTCTCTTAGAATATGCCAGTAAAATCACAGAGAAAATTGTGCTCACAGGGAAAAGGGTAGGAGGCCTGTGCAGGTGAGTACAGGTGAGTGGGCCCCTTCCTTTCCTCCTGTAAAACAATCAGAACAACAAAGGATAAAAATGATGACCATGTCAGTAAAAGACTGAACTGGACAGTGAACAATATATTGTATCACAAGTAGTTAACTGTTGTTGTATGAGGAGGAGTATGAGATGGCAACCAGGAAAGATAGGTGTGGCTGCCCCCCATAATCTATCAAAGCTATAATGCCTGAAGATAAGTGACAGAATCCAATACACTACCTACGGGAGACCCCTATTTCTCTTTAAGTAAAAGTATCAATTTTTTAAGGTGCACTGCTAGCTCCTCATCCTGATTAAGCCCACTCTGACTTTTGGCTTGAAAGTCAAGGATGTATTTCGACTCCCTCTGTCTCGGTGTGAGCACCCTGTCTCCTCCCCTGGGGTTGTCGTCTATCTGTTTCAGGATAAAGAAGTTGGATGTGTTGGAGAAGTGTTTCTCTCTGAAATGCAGTGCAACTGGGTATTTGGGATCATTATTGGTGATTGCCCTGCTGTGTTCTAGGATGCGTTTCCTAGCCATAAGGGTGATGCTGCCGATGTACCACAGCTTGCACGTGAATTCAATGCATTAAACAACAAAGGAAGAGCTGCATGTGAGGAAATGGGTTATCTCCTTGCAGACCCCATTGTAGTTGACCTGCTTGCGAAACCTGCTGTTCTTGCAAGCCTTGCAATGGCCACACAGGAAAAACCGTTTAGACCGCGTTCGTGCCATTTGCTTTAGATGGTTATATCGCTCCTCATTAGCATATCCCTGACATTCCTCCCTCTTCTGTATGTTATGCTGGGTCTATCAGGAATGGTACTCCCTATGATGCTGTCAGATTTGAGAATAGCCCAGTTTTTCCATAGAATCTGATGCATTTGGAGTCAGTGCTATATGTCATGATCACTCTGGTGTTATCCTCCTCAGTGTCTGTGGGGAAAATGGGTCATCAGAAATGGTCTGAGCCCTGTCCGCATTGTTGGGCCTTTGTCTCGATTGCATGAGTACCCTGCTCGGGTAACCCCTCTCCTTAAAGCGGTCATTGATGTTATTGCTTTCGTGCTGGTACCCTTCCTCAGTGTTGCAGTTCCTTTTTGCCCTCAGCAGTTCTCCATAAAGGATGCTCCATTTGAGAGGGCATGAAGAACACTATTGCCTGTCGTGGATTTCCTGTACAGTGTGGTGTGAATCTAATTGTCACTAATGGTAAGGCATACATCAAGGTATTCTGCCTTGGTACTGAAGACGTTGCCACTGAGTACAATGTTGCACTCGCTGGCATTGAGTTTCTTGATAAACTCATGCACACCTGCCTCCGTCCCTCTCCTTTTTGTTTCCCTGCAGCTTGTTAATATTATTATTGTTTTTCCATTTGCTGTAATAGATTTTTTGTGATTGCCTGTGCTGTTGTCCTGTCTCTCTGCCCCCTGTGCCTGCCCGCCCCGCTCCCGGCTTCCCGCTGCCGTGCTAGCGGCCACACCCCCTTTTCCTTCTGTGCCCTCCCCGCTCCCGCCTCCCAGCTGCTCCTCCCTCCCTCCCACTTCGCCATAAATGGCGACCACGCGGACGCGCAGCGGTCACGCGCAGCGGGCACGCCGATTGTGCGCCAAAGGTAAGCCCGTCTGCGCCCGTCCACGCCTGGGCCGCGCCCAGTGCCTGGACCTCTGGCCCCCACCGACACAAGACGACCCGACAGACCTACGACGCCGCCGCCCTCAACGCACTCAATGCCGGCCGGAACCCTGCCTGCTGCCGGGCCACCCCGAAAGGCTTCCACGGACCCTTCACCTGCACAACCTGCAAGTTTACCTGCCTCCGAACATGCACCGCACCTGCCAAGCCAAACCCCAGCAGCGACCTCAAGTGCATCCTGCTCAACACCCGCTCCGTCCACAGACACGCTGTCGAACTCTGGAACCTGCTCGACACAACATCACCAGACGTCGCGTTCCTCACGAAACATGGATGAACGCCTCCTCAGCCCCCGACATCGCCATCGCCGTCCCAGATGGATACAAGATCATCAGGAGGGACCGCGTCAACCAGACTGGGGGAGGCATTGCCATCGTCCACAAGAACACCATCCTCATCACGACCGACGCCGACGACACCTACACCGCCGCCGAACACCTCCACTTCCAGATTCACACCGACCCAAAGACGCACCCTCATCTACAGACCCCCGGGACCACGCACACAATTCAGCGAAGACATCACGGACTTCATCAGCCCACACGCCCTCCCCTCCGCCGACTACATCCTCCTAGGGGACCTCAACTTCCCCCTGGAGAACAACAAGGACCGCAACACCGTCACCTTGCTGGACAACCTCGCTAACCTCGGACTCAAGCAACTGGTCAACACCCCCACCCACTACACCGGCCACACGCTTGACCCCGTCTTCTCATCCAGCAAGCACATCGCCTTCAGCCACTCCACCGGACTTCACTGGACCGACCACAGCTGCGTCCACTTCAGCTTCAGAAAAACCACTACCCACCACCACCCGCAACAGGTTCCTCACAGAAGCTGGAGCAAGATCACTGCCGACCAGCTCACCACCTCCCTCAGCCAGAGCCCACCTGCCAGTACACTGGACCCCAACGAAGCAGCCCGCAACTTCACGCAGTGGCTGACCGCCTGCGCTGACGACCTCGCACCACTGAAGAACCCTCCCAGCAAACCCAGAAGCAAGAAGGCCCCCTGGTTCACTGACGAACTCAAGGACTCCAAGAAGACCTGCCTCACCCTCGAGAAAGCCTGGCTCCTCGACCGGACCACTGACAACATGACCGCCTTCAAACACGCGACCCGCAAGCACCACCAGCTCATCCGCACCACCAAGAAGAAATCACTGAAGGATCGACTAGACAACAACGCCCACGACAGCAAGGAACTCTTCAGCATCGTCAAGGAGTTCTCCAACCCCAGCACCGGCAACAACGGCATCAACCCTTCACAAGATCTCTGCGACTCTCACGCCTCGTTCTTCCACCGCAAGATTGCTGACATCTACAACAGCTTCGGCGCACCATCCTCGCACCCAACCGTCGAACCAATGCCCCCAATGCCACCCTCCGCACCTGGACCGCAGTGACCACCGAAGACACAGCCCGCACGATGAACACCATCCACTCCGGATCTCCGACTAACCCCTGCCCCCACCACGTCTTCAACAAGGCCGACTCCACCATCGCACCCCAACTCCGAGACGTCATCAACACCTCCTTCGACACCGCCACCTTCCCGGAGAGCTGGAAGCATGCCGAGCTCAGCGCCCTACTGAAGAAACCTACAGCGGACCCCACCAACCTCAAAAACGTCTGCCCCATCTCGCTCCTCCCTTTTCCTGCCAAAGTCATCGAGAAGATCGCCAACAGACAGCTTGCCGCCTTCCTCGAGACGAATGGATCCCTCGACCCCTCGCAGTCTGGCTTCAGAGCCAACCACAGCACCGAAACCGCCCTCATCGCAGCCACCGTCGACATCAGAGCCCTTCTCGACAATGGGGAAACAGCGGTACTCATCCTCCTGGACCTCTCCGCCACGTTCGACACTGTCTGCCACCGCACCCTAGTCCAACGCCTCAGCAACACCGGAATCCAAGAGAAGGCATTGAAGTGGATCATCTCGTTCCTCGCTGGAAGAACACAGAGAGTCTGCCTCCCCCCGTTTCGTTCCGAAGCCACCAAAGTCATCTGCGTCATCCCGCAAGGATCATCACTCAGCCCCACCCTCTTCAATGTCTACATGAGACCTCTCGCAGCCATCGCACGCCAACACAACCTCAACATCATCTCCTACGCCGACGACACCCAGCTGATCCTCTCCCTCACCAGAGACCCCGACACCGCCAGAACCAGCCTCCACGAAGGGATGAAAGACGTCGCCGAGTGGATGAAGAACAGCCGCTTGAAACTGAACTCAGACAAGACGGAAGTCCTCATCCTTGAACCATCACCCTCCGCCTGGGATGACTCCTGGTGGCCCCAGCCCTGGGCCCCGCCCCCAAGCCGACAGACCACGCACGCAACCTGGGCTTCATCCTGGACTCCTCCCTCTCCATGACCAGACAAGTCAACGCCGTCTCCTCTTCATGCTTTCACACCCTCCGCATGCTCCGCAAAATCTTCCGATGGATCCCGATCGAAACCAGGAAGACGGTCACCCAGGCCCTCGTCACCAGCCGGCTGGACAACGGAAACACCCTCTACGCCGGAACCACAGCCAAGCTACAGAAAAGACTACAACGCATCTAGAACGCCTCCGCTCGACTCATCCTGGACATCCCTCAACGCAGCCACATCTCTGGCCACCTGAGGAACCTGCACTGGCTCCCCGTCAACAAGAGGATCACGTTCAGGCTCCTCACCCACGCACACAAGTCTCTCCACAACCTGGGCCCCAAGTACCTCAACGACCGCCTGACCTTCCACACGCCCACCCGCCAGCTACGGTCCGCTAGCCTCGCCCTCGCCGCCGTACCATGCATCCGAAGAGCCACCGCCAGAGGCAGATCCTTCTCCTACCTGGCGGCCAAGACATGGAACTCCCTCCCCATCCACCTTCAGCTGACCCAGGACCATCTCGCCTTCAGGAGACAACTCAAGTCCTGGCTATTCGAGCAGTAGCGGCCCCCTTCCCCCAAGCGCCTTGAGACCCTTCCGGGTGAGTAGCGCGCTATACAAGTGTTATGATTGATTGATTGATTGAAATGATAAACAGGTCGTCAATGTAGCGTAGCCACACTGACACATGCAGATTCCAGACCTTTCCACCACAGAAATGTGAGGATGTATTTATTTTGACAAATTTTGAGTCTTGCAAGGGATTCTGGGTAACAGAACCTGGTGAGAGCTAGTCAAGTCACCCCGTACTGCATTCCCCTGGGTGTCTAGTTTTAAAAAATGTATAGGTCTGCTAAGTTTCCCTAGGTGCCGGCAGGGCTATGGTTAAAAAACTGTAGCAGGCTCTTTGCAAAAAAGGGTAATTTTTCGCTTTGAAAATGTGGTGTGTCCACCTTGCGCTTTGGGCCATTCCCTGTCGCGGGCACAAGGCCTACCCACACAAGTGAGGTACTATTTTTCTATGAAGACTTTGGTGAACGTGGGGTGGGTGGAATTTTGTGGATCAACGCAGATTCCAGAACTTTCCACCACAGAAATGTGAGGAAAATGTGTTTCTTTTGACAAATGTTGATGTTTGCAAGGGATTCTGGGTAACAGAACCTGGTGAAAGCCAGACAAGTCACCCCATCCTGGATTTCCATGGTTGTCTAGTTTTCAAAAATGTATAGGTTTGCTAGGTTTCACTAGGTTCCGGCAGCGTTAGAGTTATAAATCTACAGCTAGGTACTTTGCAAAAAAGGGGTCAGTTTTCACGGTGAAAATGTGGTGTGTTCACGTTGCGTTTTGGGCCGTTTCCTGTCGAGGGCACTAGGCCTACCCACACAAGTGAGGTACCATTTTTCTCAGAACTTTGGGGAATGCAAGATGGGTGGAATTTTGTGGATCCATGCCAGATTCCAGAACTTTCCACAGCAATGTGAGAAAAATGTGTTATTTTTGAAAAATTTTGAGGTTTGCAAAGGATTATGGGTAACAGAACCTGGTGAGAACCAGTCAAGTCACCCGATACTGGATTCCCCTGGGTGTCTAGTTTTCAAAAATGTATAGGTTTGCTAAGTTTTCCTAGGTGTCGGCAGAGCTAGGGTTCACAAACTACAACTAGGCACTTTGCAAAAAAAAAGGTCATTTTTCACTCTGAAAATGTGGTGTGTTCACGTTGTGTTTTGGGCTGTTTCCTGTCGTGGGCACTTGGCCTACCAACACACATGAGGTACCATTTTTCTCTGAAGACTTTGAGAAACGCGGGGTGGGTGGAGTTTTGTGGATCCACGCAGATTCCAGAACTTTCCACCACAGAAATGTGAGGAAAATGTGTTTCTTTTGAAAAATAAAAATGAGGTTTGCAAGGGATTCTGGGTAAAAGAACCTAGTGAAAGCCAGACAAGTCACCCCATCCTGGATTTCCCTGGTTGTCTAGTTTTCAAAAATGTATAGGTTTGCTAGGTTTCCCTAGGAGCGGGCAGAGCTAGGGTTCATCTACAGCTAGGCACTTTGCAAATAAACGGTCGGCTTTTAAAAATAAAGTGTGTCAACGTTGCATTTTGAGGTATTTCCTGTCGCGGGCAATAGGCCTACCCACACATGTGAGTTATCATTTTTATTGGGAGACTAAGGGTAACACAGGATTGTAGAGCAATTGTTATTACCTATAGACTTTTGATGATTATCTGCCTTCCAAATGAAAGACAATGTGTAAAAAAGAAGTCACTTTGAAAAATGTCCTATAATTCTCATGCTAGTATGGGTATTCACAATTCTGGAAATATGCAAATATCTACTGTTTCTAAACTCTTTATTTTGTTCCAATTTCAGAAATACATAGGTGTCTTTTACACGGATTTTTCCATGTATATATTTTCCAAAATTATTTGCTATATACCTGGTTCATAATAAAAAACTATTGCAAGACGCTGCTCAGTTATTGTCTCTGGGAACATCAGGTTCTTGGTGAACCTACAAGTCCTATATATCCCCACAACCAGAAAGGTCCATCAGATGTATCGGTATATTGCTTTGAAACAGCCGTCATAATTAGATGAAGTTACAGGTGAAAACGTTGGCACACATTACTGTTTTTTTCAACTAATGTTCAAGTTTTCCTATATTCAACTGTTAGTTTCTATAAAGAAACCTTGAAGGATCTACATAAATGACCCCTTGCTGAATTCAGACTTTTGGCTATTTTTTGAACATGTATAGATTTCCAGGCTCCATTCTTGCTTTCATACCCATTTCTACCATTAACTGGAAGAAAGTTGAAAACACAAAAAATAGCAAAAATAGGTTATGTCCCAGTAAAATGCCAAAACTGTGTAAAAAATGTTGGTTTTCTGACAAAGTCTGTCAGTCCATGAAGCAGAAAAAATGGTCATTTCAGCCCCACAAACCCTTTGTTGATACCATTTGTAGAGTAAAAACAGACGGTTTCATTTTCAGCATTTTTTTTCCCATTTTTCCCCCCAAAACAAAATGTAGCTGTATTTTGGCTAATTTCTGGGTCCTCTCCAGGGGAACCCAAAAACCCTGGGTACCTTTAGAATCCCCATGATGTTGGAGGAAAAGGACATACATTTGGTGTGGATACCTTATGTGGTCAAAAAGTTACAGGGGCCTAAGCGCAAACTACCCCAAATAGCCCAAAAAAAACTTAGCACGGAGGGTGGCGGGGGGGAGGTCTAGCAGTTAAGGGGTTAATAAAGAAGAAATGAAAACATATCGGAGTCTTCAGTGCCGTGTGTCCTCGTTAGATTAATGGGATGGAGACGGTGAAGTAAGTGTGTGTGTGTGTATATATATATACATATATACATATATATATATATATATATATATATATATTACCTACTGGCGGTCGCCAGTAGGTAGTTATAGTTAGGATTTTTTTCAATGTTAAATCTCAAAATTCTATTTGGAATAACTTTGGCACCGGTTGACGAATCTGCCTGAAAATTTCCTGAAAATGGCCTCGTGGAGCTCCGGTCCTTCCCTGAAAGTTTGGGGGGGATACGTCATGCGGGGGCCGAGATAAAAGGGGGGTCCCAAAACGCATTTTCCCCATGTTAATTTCCATAGGGCGGTCAATTTCACTTTTAGCCCGAACGGCTGAATGGATTTACACCAAACTTGGCAAAATTGTAGGGACTGGTAGCCCGATGTGCCTTTGCTATGTCTCAAGATATGTGCTCCAGTGGATTTTGAGTAATTAAGGTTCAAAAAAATATATATATCTATAGGCGCTCTCCGGTGCGCGCACTTGAGTGCGCTCCCGGCGCGACACGCGACTTGCGCGCAGAAAGCTGATTGGCTCTTGGGTGTCTGTAAACATTCTAAACAGACTGGAGCGGCCGCCATCTTGTGTCTCGGTAAAATCGAGACACAAGGGGTTTGAAAAAAAAAGGGGCAAATGACCATAAGGGGGAAGAGTAGACCCCCTCTGACCCCCTAGGTTTGATGTAGGGACTAAAATAGGGTCCTGCAGGGCATTAAAAAATGTTTTTCGTTTTGCGCGGGGGAAGCGCATGGTACGCGCACCGGCGAAGCACGGGGAAAATCCAGGACCATATTTATGAAGGCCTTGCGCTGTTAGTTTTGCGCCTCCTGTGCGTCAATTTTTGTGACGCACCAGCGGTGTAAAAAAATGTGCATTGTTATGCAATATTTAAAAAGTGACGCATCTATCTAGATGCGTCACTTTTTAAATATAGTGCAACGAGGTACATTTTATTACACTGCTGGTGTTATGCGTCACTTTTCTGTGCGCACTCCTTATGACATTCCAGATGTGTCATATTTAATGTATGACGAATCATGTTGCAAGGAGTTACAGATACGTCAGTATTTCTGACATATCTGTAAACATAAAAGTGATGCGAGGCAGGTGCAAGATTTTGACGCAACAGCATCCTAAAAGTGACGCAGAGAAATCTTATAGATTTCAGTACGTCGTTATTACCAAGCTTTTTGCGGGGGAATGCCCCCTTTGCATACATTATACCTGACGCAGATATAATGTGGCGCAGAGTTTTAAAAAGTGACCCATGTACCTAGATGCGTCACTTTTTAAAAATAGCGTCAGGTATAATGCATGCAGAGGGGGTGTTCTCCCGCAAAAAGCTTTGTAATAGCTACGCAGTGAAATCTTTGAAATTTCACTGCGTCAGTTTTAGGATGCTGTTGCGTCAAAATCTTGTGCCTGCTTTACAGCAGGTGTTAGACTGAGGCAAGACCTTTCACATGCTGCTTTCCCCATTTGAAAGGACACATTACTGGAGTTGCGTCAGTTTTGTGACGCACTCCAGCAATGCGTTACTTGGAATGTCATAAGGAGTGCGCACAGAAAAGTGACGCATCGCACCAGTGGTGTAAAAAAATGTGCCTCGTTGCGTTATATTTAAAAAGTGATGTATCTAGGTAGATGGGTCACTTTTTAAAATCAAGCGCCACATTATATCTGCGTGAGGTATAATGCATGCAGAGGGGGTGTTCCCCCACTAAAAGCTTTGTAATAGCGACGCAGTGAAATGTTTGAGATTTCACTGCGTCACTTTTAGGATGCTGTTGCATCCTTTAAATATAGTGCAACGAGGCACATTTTATTACACTGCTGGTGTGATGCGTCACTTTTCTGTCCACAGTCCTTATGACATTCCAGATGTGTCATATTTAATGTATGACGAATCATGTTGCAAGGAGTTACAGATACGTCAGTATTTCTGACATATCTGTAAACATAAAAGTGATGCGAGGCCGGCGCAAGATTTTGACGCAACAGCATCCTAAAAGTGACGCAGAGAAATCTCATAGATTTCAGTACGTCGTTATTACCAAGCTTTTTGCGAGGGATTGCCCCCTCTGCATACATTATACCTGATGCAGATACAATATGGCGCAGAGTTTTAAAAAGTGACCCATGTACCTAGATGCGTCACTTTTTAAAAAATAATGTCAGGTATAATGCATGCAGAGGGGGTGTTCCTTGCAAAAAGCTTGGTAATAATGACGCAGTGCGTCACTTTTAGGATGCTGTTGCGCCAAAATCTTGCGCCTGCTTCACAGCAAACCTTTCACATGGTGCTTTTTCCATGTGAAAGGACACATTACTGGAGTTGCGTCACTTTTGTGACGCACTCCTGCAATGCGTTACTTTTGTGTTTACAGATATGTCAGAAATACTGACATATCTGTAACTCCTTGCGAATTGATTAGTCATATATTAAATATGACATATCTGGAATGTCATAAGGAGTGCGTCCAGAAAAGTGACGCATCGCTGTTTTCACGTAGCGATGCGTCACTTTTCAGAAATGAGGCCTCCAGTTTATTCACTGTGTCATAACTTTCTTTTCTAACACTCACCTTCTTTCATTCCTCCTACTTCACTTCCTTTCACCTCTCATACCTTTCTGTTCTTTCTTACTCATTCTCCTTTCAATTATCAATGCACTATATTTCACTTACTCTTCATTTTTTAAGATTATAGCTCTTTGATGAGAATTGGAGGTAGTTCTGAAAAGAACTTTTGGTTTTCTTCTTTTAACTGAACAGGAACAAAAACAGGGAATAGAAACTGCTCAACAGGAGCAAAAAGAAAAAAAAAAAATTAGGGGTGGGAAGGGCAGTGATGGTTCTCCAATGCCCGAACCATGAGCAGGACACTTTGCTCCCCATAGGTGAGGAGTTGATTGCAGTATCTGCATCTGACGACCCCATGGTTAAATGCAGGTTGAATGTTTGCTACCTGCCCCTATGATTGTTCTCTTCCAGAAGAAGTTGCTCCTCCTGTTGATGTAGAGGCCCCATCTCTGGGAACCTCTTGTGCCAGAGCCCTGACACTTTCCCGGGCAAAATTCTGGGGGTGCCTCCTCTCCACATGCCGGATCATCGTGAAGTTCCCAAATGAGTATTTTTTTGGGGGGTTACCCCGTGACAGGACCTGTTTGCAGATCCTGCACTCTACTTTTGGTGCATTCACCTTCTTCTGGTCTGCTGGAAACTTAAAAAATTTCCAGATGAAATGCTCTTTGACCTTCGGCTGAGGAGGCTCTTCATCAATGAAATCATTGGAGTCATCTTCACTGCTGGATGGTCTGGCAGCCATGATGAATCCAGGAATATGGAGCAGCAAAAAAGGCAGGTCTTTCAGTCACAAAAGTGAAAGAAGAAGTGAAGGAAATGGGTGGGGATTTCATTCATTGTAAAAAAAAACTGTTAGCAACCAATGAAAAGTGTTATTTTAGGGTCACATGACCCGACGCGTTTACGCTGCGCGCTCCGGAGCACTTCCGGTGCGTTTACGCAGCGCGATCGTAGGCGCTTCCGGGGCGCAAACGTGGCGCGATCGTAGGCGCTTTTGCGTGCGTTTATGCGCCGCGCACGTAGGCGCTTCCGAGGGCACTTACGTTGCGCGCCGAAGTGACGTCATCAATCTTTTATAGAAATGCATAATCATTTTCCTTATTAAAAAAAACTAATTTTATTTGTATGGTACGAAATGTTTTGCATTATTATTAACTTTTCATTCATATTTTTTTTCACGAACGACAGTTGCGCTCTGGGTGCGCTTTCAGATGAGCTCTCGGAAAAGCTTACCGGAGAGCTTAGCTGAAAGCTTCCCGGAGCGCGCACCCAGAGCGCAAAAGAAAAAAATTATATAAAAAAAATGAATACTTAAAAAAAAACAGCAAATTGTAAAAAAAAAAAAAGTTAGAAACTCGATATACAAAGGAATTAGCATTTAAAAAACCTATGAAATTCACTGAAAAAACCATAGGTTTCACACCAGTTATAGTTAGGAATTAGCATTTAAAAAACCTATGAAATTCACTGAAAAAACCATAGGTTTCACACCAGTTATAGTTAGGAATTAGCATTTAAAAAACCTATTAAATTCACTGAAAAAACCATAGGTTTCACACCAGTTATAGTTAGCTGGAAATTTTACTGATATAAAACCATTGAAATTCCCACGTTATAGTTAGATGGACTCACTATAACTTGCGCGTGCAATGCACTGCTGATGACGTCTTATTAAGCTAGTTAACCAATCAATTTTTAAAAACCATCCATTTAGACACTTATTTAAACATTTATTCTTCCATCAACTTTTACATATACATATATAAAATATATTTATTTTTCAGAAAGACACACATTCACTGGATGGTGTCATCAGTGATGTCATGAGTGATGTCACTGACCATGTCATGAGTGATGTAATATGTGACGTCATCAGCAGTGCATTGCACGCGCAAGTTATAGTGAGTCCATCTAACTATAACGTGGGAATTTCAATGGTTTTATATCAGTAAAATTTCCAGCTAACTATAACTGGTGTGAAACCTATGGTTTTTTCAGTGAATTTAATAGGTTTTTTAAATGCTAATTCCTAACTATAACTGGTGTGAAACCTATGTTTTTTTCAGTGAATATATATATATGTATATATATATATATATATATATATATATATATATATATATATATATATATATATATATTCACTGAAAAAAACATAGGTTTCACACCAGTTATAGTTAGCTGGAAATTTTACTGACATAAAAGCATTGAAATTCCCACGTTATAGTTAGTTGGACTCACTATAACTTGCGCGTGTAATGCACTGCTGATGACATCACATATTACATCACTCATGACATGGTCAGTGACATCACTCATGACATCACTGATGACACCATCCTTGTGACAGAGAGACTGACCTCCTGTCACTGTAAAGTAACCCTTGAAACACATATTAAAAAATAGAAACTAACATTTTCAAAAAAGTGGAGATACCTATACCAGTTACAACAACCAATTCAGTAATTCCACCATTTATATACACATGCACTCATTCACCAACAGTTCTATATAGTCAGTCATACATATACTCACTCATCATATGTAGTGAGACACCTATACATCCGTTAACACACATTTAGCCCAGAACCCAAAAACCAATCAGCTTTCTGCGCGCAAGACGCGTGGCGCGCACGGAGCGCTCCCCGTAGCGCGAACCGGGGCGCTGTCATAGATATATATATTTTTTTGAACCTAAATTACTCAAAATCCACTGAAGCACATATCTTGAGACATAGCAAAGGCACATCGGGCTACCAGTCCCTACAATTTTGCCAAGTTTGGTGGAAATCCATTCAGCCGATCGGGCTAAAAGTGAGGTCGACCGGCCCATGGAAATTAACATGGGATAAACCCGATTTGGGACCCCCCTTTTATCTCAGCCCCCGCTTCACAAATCCCCCCCCAACTTTCAGGGAAGGACCAGGGCGCCGCGAGGCCATTTTGAGGACATTTTCAGGCAGATTCGTCAACCGGCGCCAAAGTTATTCCAAATAGAATTTTGAGATTTAACATTGAAAAAATCCTAACTATAACTACCTACTGGCTACCGCCAGTAGGTAATATATATATATATATATATATATATATATATATATATATATATATATATATATATATATATATATATATATATATATATATATATATATATATATATATATCCAACCACACGAGTCGCTGTAGACCCCTGCCGCTTGTCACAAGGTGGGCCTCGGATGGGATAGCGAATCCCAATATATCCAACAGAACTTAATCCAGTAAAGAAAAAGGAATCCGGGCCACTTAGAATTGCAAAGTTTGCAATTCTAAGTGGCCCGGATTCCTTTTTCTTTACTGGATTAAGTTCTGTTGGATATATATATATATATATATATATATATATATATATGCTTACTTCTCACTGCTCTTTCGCGGCGGAACCTCCCACAGTCCGGTGGCGCGTTCACGGCTGGCAGAGCCCCGCCAGTCAATTATTTACCATAAACTTCCAAGTTAGACGCGCACTCAGAGGTAAAGTGTACACAGTGTCGCTTTATTTGCTGTTACGCGTTTCGGAAGCCAAAACTCCCTTGCTCACACAGCAAGCCATTAGCTTTCCACCAGTTACATACACACAGCGTGATAGCCATAGAAACAGGACTGTACACATTTCATTTTGGCTGACATCTTTGAGTGTACTTGTTTTGCAATGTTCTTGTACACACAGTGTCTCTTTTTACACAACCACTTATTCATAAAAGTGATTAAGTACATTTCATCATTACTTCTTATCTCACATTTCATTCGCCACAGTGGCTGATTGTGCAGTGACTGTTTCTAAACCCCTCTTCTTTCGCCTAGTGGCTTAATAAGGGTTCAATGTCTCTGGTTAAAGCTTTATCTTTAAAAACAAAGAAAAAAGTGCAAAAAACGTGAACTATAAGTGAAGAAATTTCTACTTAGTGAAGAAGTCTTCTACTCTATTTTCGTGAATCTTCTGGGTGACAGGCTCAATTCCTCGTGAAGTGCACGTGATCCCTAATATATCATCTTGATTCCGCCTGTTAGAGTAAAACAAAAATTAAAATTACAATCTTATTCTCATTAAAACATATTTCCAGCTTAGATATTTAAACCAACATTCCTTCATTGTGACAAACATGTATGGATTTACGTTTCATAGGTACAGGATTCTTACTTTTTTTCTCGTCATGAATCATATAGATGAATTACCAATTCCTCATGGTCATTGTGCCCATTCGGTTGTCTTGTTTCTAGTTCGAAAATCCATTTAGACTCTCTTTTCCTTAACTGCATCTCTCTGTTACCCCCCCTCTGATTTTGCCTCACCTGTTCGATTGCAAAGTATGTTAACAGATTGCAATTCGATCTGTGATATTGCGCAAAATGTCTTGCGACTGGGTATTGAGGGTCCTGATTTGTGATTGCCCTAAGATGTTGCATCACCCTATTTTTAGCCATTACTGTTGTGCTGCCCACATATCTTTTTTTACACGGACATTCAAGCACGTATACTACATGTGTAGAGCTGCACGTAAGGAATTGTGTTATCTTTCTTTTGATCTTACCATGAGGGAGATCGAAGTCTTTTCTCATAGGGCTGTACTTGCAGGCTTTACAGTGCCCACACGGAAAGAAACCTGCCAGATTATGTTGGTTCCTATCCCTGTAGTCTGTGATGTCTCCCTTCGTAAGTATGTCCCTCAGGCTATGGCTTTTCCTGTAGGTGATGGCTGGTCTAGTGCTTATCTCAGGGCCAATAACAGGATCACTTTTAAGGATGTTCCAATTTTTTGCAATTATTTTTCTTACTTTGTGGGACCCTCTGTTGAATGTTAGGATTACCCTGGTGGTGTCGTTTTCTTGGGCTTCCCTCTCTTTTGTTATTAAAGTGCTTTCCCTTGTCACATTTTCCATCTTTGCCAGGGCTCTATCTAGAACCCATTTGGGGTAACCCCTCTCTTTGAATCTCTGTATCATTATTTTGCTTTCTCGTTTGTACTCCTCTGTGCTAGAACAATTTCTCCTTGCTCTTAGCAGTTCCCCATAGGGAATGCTCCATTTTAAGGTGTCAGGGTGACTGCTAAGAGCATGGAGGACACTATTGCCTGCTGTCTCCTTCCTGAACAACTTAGTTCTTAAACGGTCACCTTCTGCTCTTACTTCTACGTCTAAATATTCAACCTTGTGTCTATCCTTTTGATGAGTAAGTTTTATGTTATACTCATTGGTATTTAAAAGTTTCACAAATTCATCAGCCTCTGCATCATTCCCACTCCACACTACAAAAAGGTCATCTATGTACCTAAGCCATACTATGACTCTTTCGAATGCCTGTCTGTACTGGGGGTCCTTTTGTATCTCCTCTTCCCATTTGCCCAAGAACAAATTCGCAAAGCTCGGCGCAAAGCTCGTACCCATGCAAGTACCAGTTGTTTGCTTGTACAGTTCACCATTAAACATAAATACATTATTTTCCAAACATATTCTTATCATTTCCTTTAGCATCCTTGTGTGCTCTAGGTACATTATGTTCCGTTTTCTCAGATAATGCATGCATGCCTCTATACCATGTTCATGTTCAATGATTGTGTATAATGAATTTACATCCATTGTTATTAACATGTACTCAGCTTTCCAATTTATGGTGTCAATCTTTTTCAGAAAGTCTTGGGTATCCTTCACATAGGAAGGTAGCTCTTTCACATGTTCCTGGAGGAAGAATTCCACATATTTTGACACATTTTCATACACACTACCTATAGATGACACTATGGGTCTCCCTGGTGGTATAAGTGGATTCTTGTGTATTTTGGGAAGAAAGTAGATTATTGGCAATTTGGATTAATCTTTTTTCAAGAAAGTAAACTCCTCCCAAGACAGGAGACCTTCCTCCTGCCACTTGCTTAGGTTAGACCACATAGTTAGGATGTTATTTTTGTATATGCTGCCATTACTTTTACAGTAATAGTTTTCATTGTTTAGTTGTCTTGCTGCCTCTGCTATGTATGCCTCACGATCTTGTATCACCACATTTCCCCCTTTATCTGCTGGGCGTATTATAATGGAGGAATCATTCGCTAGGGATTCAATGGCTTTCTTTTGTTTAGCATTTAGGTTGAAACCTCCTCCCTTTCCCCTTGGGCAGTGCTTGTATTCTATTAGCGCCTTGGTAGTTACATCATGAAAGGTGTCTACATTATCGTGTGGGAGATTGGGGAAGAACACAGATTTAGGTTTAAAACTAGTCATGGCAGCTTTATCTGTAGTTAAGTTCAATGATTCTGCGCCCACCTCCCGGATGTATGTTCCTGTATTGTCTCCTTCATATAGTAGGTCCTGCGCTATTTGGATGGCATTAGCGTCTCCCACCTCTAATAAGGGCTGACTCGGAGGTATGGTTTCTTGTGTGTTCCAGTTACTAGTGTTGTTCTTGAGTGCATGCCATTTTTTTAGTTTTAATTTTCTTATGAATCGGAAAATATCAATTCTGGTTTCACTGTAGTTGAATATTTCTGTCGGACAGAATGAAAGACCCAAACTCAAAGTTTTCTTTTCCACGTCCGTTAACTCCCTACTTGATAAATTTACTATAGTTTTGTTTACCATTTCATTGTTCTCCATTATTGGTTGCGTTTCTTGTAGCCCCCACGCCTGGTTCCCACTGGCTCGCGTTCCACTTCTTTTCCTCTTCCTTTGTTTCCTTCTTTTCCTGCGTTGTTTGCTTCGTCCGACCCTCTTCCGGCTCCTCTTGCTTTCCCCCGGGGCCTCCCTCTCGTGCCTCTTCCTCTTTGTACTGGAGGGGGTGAGAATAATCCCGACTGCCGCCCCCTCTTCAGCGCTCGGAATTCGTCTAAATACGTCGGTTTAGATGTGATTATGTCCATCTCGGCGATAGTACTTGTACTGTGTATGGAGCCCTCAGTGTCTGATCCATCTGCGGTGCCTATGTCTGGTCCCGCTCCTTGGCTCTGGGGAGACTTGCTGGACGATGTAGGTTGTTGCATGTCATACAAGTGTTCATACTTTTTGCTGTATGTTAGAATGCGCCCGGAGTCATAGTCATTGCAATCTCTATGCAGTTTTCTTTGTTTTCTCAGTTTTATGTCTTCTTCATACTGGACCAGTCTGGCTTTCATTTCCTCCTTGTATTTCTTTACACTTGTTTGGTCACTTTCATTACTGAGTTCTTCCTCTAGTTCCAGTATTTCTTTAAGAATTCGCTCTCTATCCTCCCAGGCGTATTTCACCAGTATACACAACATTGTTTTGGAACTGCTTGTAGAGTTTTCAAACCACTCTTCCAGCATGCGTGGGTTGGGAGACTCATGAGAGGGTGTTATGTATATTCTCAGTCCTCTTGGGATCATGTTTTTGTCTACATAATCTTGTAGAGACACTGCCTCCCACCATTTGGATGTTTCATTCTTTTTAAGTTTTTCATATTTTCTTAATTTCCCTATTAATTAGGTTTCCACTTGCTTTTGGGCTCCCACTTGTTGCCCTTTTCCCGGTGCTCTAGCCAGTAGTGTCTGGGCCACGCGCCTGCGTTGCGCGTCTTCGTCCATTCTTTGTTCTGTCACGAGTGTTTTAAAGTTTGTCACAACTTCGGTTTATTGGCCGGAAATTAACGTGATCAGACGCTAGGGTTGCTATCTCCTAGCTTCTTGATCGTGTGCTCACGTTTACAGTCTTTATAGATCTTTTTCTTAAAGCGTTTCTGTGCCACTTAGCCTCCCTCCGTAATCCGGAGTTCCGGATGCCCTCTTTAAAGTTCTGTTGAGACTTTCGCAATTGATACTTTCTTAACTGCGCGTTGCAAGCGTTTTCTTGTCCTTTCGATCTTTGTGCCGTTTTTAGCCCTCCGGTACCCTTTCGCTCATCCCGTGCCTTTAACACCCGTCGGCTCCCCCTGTACAAGCAAACAACTGGTACTTGCATGGTTATGAGCTTTGCGCCGAGCTTTGCGAATTTGTTCTTGGGCAAATGGGAAGAGGAGATACAAAAGGACCCCCAGTACAGACAGACATTCGAAAGAGTCATAGTATGGCTTAGGTACATAGATGACCTTTTTGTAGTGTGGAGTGGGAATGATGCAGAGGCTGATGAATTTGTGAAACTTTTAAATACCAATGAGTATAACATAAAACTTACTCATCAAAAGGATAGACACAAGGTTGAATATTTAGACGTAGAAGTAAGAGCAGAAGGTGACCGTTTAAGAACTAAGTTGTTCAGGAAGGAGACAGCAGGCAATAGTGTCCTCCATGCTCTTAGCAGTCACCCTGACACCTTAAAATGGAGCATTCCCTATGGGGAACTGCTAAGAGCAAGGAGAAATTGTTCTAGCACAGAGGAGTACAAACGAGAAAGCGAAATAATGATACAGATGTTCAAAGAGAGGGGTTACCCCAAATGGGTTCTAGATAGAGCCCTGGCAAAGATGGAAAATGTGACAAGGGAAAGCACTTTAATAACAAAAGAGAGGGAAGCCCAAGAAAACGACACCACCAGGGTAATCCTAACATTCAACAGAGGGTCCCACAAAGTAAGAAAAATAATTGCAAAAAATTGGAACATCCTTAAAAGTGATCCTGTTATTGGCCCTGAGATAAGCACTAGACCAGCCATCACCTACAGGAAAAGCCATAGCCTGAGGGACATACTTACGAAGGGAGACATCACAGACTACAGGGATAGGAACCAACATAATCTGGCAGGTTTCTTTCCGTGTGGGCACTGTAAAGCCTGCAAGTACAGCCCTATGAGAAAAGACTTCGATCTCCCTCATGGTAAGATCAAAAGAAAGATAACACAATTCCTTACGTGCAGCTCTACACATGTAGTATACGTGCTTGAATGTCCGTGTAAAAAAAGATATGTGGGCAGCACAACAGTAATGGCTAAAAATAGGGTGATGCAACATCTTAGGGCAATCACAAATCAGGACCCTCAATACCGAGTCGCAAGACATTTTGCGCAATATCACAGATCGAATTGCAATCTGTTAACATACTTTGCAATCGAACAGGTGAGGCAAAATCAGAGGGGGGGTAACAGAGAGATGCAGTTAAGGAAAAGAGAGTCTAAATGGATTTTAGAACTAGAAACAAGACAACCGAATGGGCACAATGACCATGAGGAATTGGTAATTCATCTATATGATTCATGACGAGAAAAAAAGTAAGAATCCTGTACCTATGAAACGTAAATCCATACATGTTTGTCACAATGAAGGAATGTTGGTTTAAATATCTAAGCTGGAAATATGTTTTAATGAGAATAAGATTGTAATTTTAATTTTTGTTTTACTCTAACAGGCGGAATCAAGATGATATATTAGGGATCACGTGCACTTCACGAGGAATTGAGCCTGTCACCCAGAAGATTCACGAAAATAGAGTAGAAGACTTCTTCACTAAGTAGAAATTTCTTCACTTATAGTTCACGTGTTTTGCACTTTTTTCTTTGTTTTTAAAGATAAAGCTTTAACCAGAGACATTGAACCCTTATTAAGCCACTAGGCGAAAGAAGAGGGGTTTAGAAACAGTCACTGCACAATCAGCCACTGTGGCGAATGAAATGTGAGATAAGAAGTAATGATGAAATGTACTTAATCACTTTTATGAATAAGTGGTTGTGTAAAAAGAGACACTGTGTGTACAAGAACATTGCAAAACAAGTACACTCAAAGATGTCAGCCAAAATGAAATGTGTACAGTCCTGTTTCTATGGCTATCACGCTGTGTGTATGTAACTGGTGGAAAGCTAATGGCTTGCTGTGTGAGCAAGGGAGTTTTGGCTTCCGAAACGCGTAACAGCAAATAAAGCGACACTGTGTACACTTTACCTCTGAGTGCGCGTCTAACTTGGAAGTTTATGATATATATATATATATATATATATATATATATATATATATATATATATATATATATATATATATATATATATATATATATATATATATATATATTCACTGAAAAAACCATAGGTTTCACACCAGTTATAGTTAGCTGGAAAGTTTACTGACATAAAACCATTGAAATTTCCACGCTATAGTTAGTTGGACTCACTACAACTTGCGCGCCTGCAATGCACTGCAGATGACACAAATCATTGTGTGATTATACTAGTCAATTCATTAGTAATACCAATTCATATTTAAGTATAATATAACATCACATTCCTGGTCGCCTATCATTTCTAAAGGCCGTTGTCCTGTACAGTTCTCATAATCACTCCTTTTATTGGACAACTATTTTTGCTTTCGGAGTTGGGAACTGTAAAAGGTGGTTCACGGATATTCTGTGTAGGAGTTGCCTTGATTATGGTACTCAATGTGGCCCTTGTAATAAAGCCCTGAAAAAAAAATATATATATATATATATATATTCACTGAAAAAACCATAGGTTTGACACCAGTTATAGTTAGCTGGAAATTTTACTGACATAAAACCATTGAAATTCCCACGTTATAGTTAGTTGGACTCACTATAACTTGCGCGCCTGCAATGCACTGCTGATGACGTCACATATTACATCACTCATGACATGGTCAATGACATCACTCATGACATCACTGATGACACCATCCAGTGAATGTGTGTCTTTCTGAAAAATAAATATGATTTATATATGTATTTGTAAAGGTCAATGGAAGAATAAATGGTTAAATAAGTGTGTAAATGGATGTTTTTTTAAAAAAAATTGATTGGTTAACTGGCTTATTAAGTGTATCTTAGTGAATACATATATTAGCGAGTAATGTTTAAATATTTAAATATATGTATCAGTGTTTCACTTTGTGTTTAAGTGGCTGCATGGGTTGATGAGTAGCTACATGTGTGTGTATATGGGTTATTAGAGGTTTTTTTTAGTGTCAGTATGAGTGTCTGCATGGTTTGGTGGGGGTGTTACTTAGCACATAGATGCATCAATGACTGACAAAGACAGCATATGGGCAGGACTGTATGGGCGTATGAGTGTGTATATGTGTGTGTTAGTGAGTGAATGACTGTCTCACTAGTGTCTTTATCAGTAACGACATACGTTTTAATCTAATATATGTGAGTATTGATTTATATAAGTGAGTATATGTGAGAATGAGAGATTGAAAGAGTTCTTGTTTAAATAAGTATGTTTTCTATGAGTGATTGTTTAAGAGAGTAAGTATGTGTAAGTTTCCTTAGAAGTAATGTGCTAGTGTGTGTATAGTTGTATATGCAAATAAATGGATGTTCAATACTTTATTTGCATGTGTGAGTATGTGTGTGAGTAACTTTTGGATGACTGTCAGTGTGTAACAGGATGTGTAGGTGTATCAGTACATATGATGAGTGTGTATATGTATGAGTGACTATATAAAACTGTTGGTGAATGAGTGGATGTGTATATAGATGGTGGAATTACTGATTTGGTTGTTGTAACTGGTATGTGTATCTCCATTTTTTTGAAAATGTTAGTTTCTCTTTTTGAATATGTGTTTCAAGGGTTACATTACACTGAAAGGAGGTCTGTCACTTTCTCACAAGGATGGTGTCATCAGTGATGTCATGAGTGATGTCACTGACCATGTCATGAGTGATGTAATATGTGACGTCATCTGCAGTGCATTGCAGGCGCGCAAGTTATAGTGAGTCCAACTAACTATAACGTGGGAATTTCAATGGTTTTATGTCAGTAAAATTTCCAGCTAACTATAACTGGTCTGAAACCTATGGTTTTTTCAGTGAATTTCATAGGTTTTTTAAATGCTAATTTCTAACTATAACTGGTGTGAAACCTATTGTTTTTTCAGTGAATTTCATAGGTTATTCAAATGCTAATTCCTAACTATATATAAGGCCCCAAACCTATGTTTTTTTCAGTGAATTTAAAAGTTTTTTGAATAGCAAATGTCTATAGCTATGAAATGTTATATTTTTGAAAATGAATCCTATAATATATAATTATGTAAAAAATTTTTTTTATGTATATTGCTTTTTTTTTTTTTGCCCTGAGCGCTCCCGGTGTGCGCCCCGGTGAGCGCCCCGGAAAGCGCAGTCTTTTGAAGCGCACCGGGGAGCGTCCCGTTAGCGCCAATGCCGCGGCCCAAAACATCATTGTGACGTACCGCGTAGCCGCGTCCGCGTGATACACACGGCGTAAACGCACCGGAAGCACTCGACCGCATACGATCGCGCTACGTAAGCATCCGACGTGCTTACGCAATGTGCCCCGGGCCGCGTAGCGTAAAATAACACTTTTCATTGGTTCATAACAGTTTTTGTTTCATAATGATGAAACCCCTGGTCTTGTGACCTGAAAATAACACTTTTCATTGGTTCAGGACATTTTGTTTTCCAAATGATGAAAGCCCCCATCTTTTTTCCTTATTCTGACTTTGTCCTTTGACTGAGGAAGACCTGTTTGGAGATCTTTGTGGTATATTTTGTACTTTAAAATGGCTACAGTAGCAGCAGCAGCAGGAGCATCTGCACCACCACCACCACCACCACGAGGACCACCACAACATCACATTGGTGGCCAAGAAGAAGAGGAGGAGGAGGAGGAAGAGGAGGAGGGGAGGAGGAGGTGGCTGGCAGAAGACAATACCCCATACAAACCCAAGCAGCACATTGTATGGGAGTTTTTTTCCATTCCTGAGGGAAAGAAAAAAGTGAATGCGCCAAAGGTGACTTGCCTTATCTGTGACATGGAACTTTCAAGGGGGAACCTTAATAACAAATATTCATTTGGTAATAATACCATGATTAGGCACATGCAGCGCAAGCATCCGAACAACTATGCTGCCGCAGAGGTGAGAGAACTGGCCAGCAACCCTCCCCAATCTACACCCAGCACCTCCAAACGAAAACAACCCACTCCATCGGGACCAGAGACAAGGGAGACGATCCCTTGCATACAACCACGGTTTGGTGAATTCAGGATCACATGTATTTTTTGTGGTAAGACAATCTCCTATGGAAACAGAGCATAAAGCTCATCCTCCTTGCTGGTGACAACGACAATTGCCCCAAAAAACCCTAATTTTTTCCTGATTTTTTTTTGCTCCAGTTGAGCCATTTTCAACTCCCTGTTTTTTGTTTCTTCCCATAAAAACAACAAAAAAATATAAAATAGTTCATAAAAGCCAAAAAAACTACAAAATGTTCAAAAAAACATTAAAAAAATATAAAACAACAAAAAGAAGAAAAAACAGTTCTTTTTAGAACTAACTCCAATTTATAAAAAAATGGTAAATTTTTTTTAAAATCTGTCATTCTTTTTTCCCCATGGTACGCTCCCCGGTTTGCTCCCCGGTGCGCGTACCGGGCGCTCCCCGCGGGGCCCTTTTATAGCCCCCACATCAAACCTAGGGGGTCAGGGGGGTCTACCCTGCCCCCTTTTGGTAATTTCCCCCTTTGTTTTTGCCACCTCTTGTGTCTCAATCCTACCGAGACACAAGATAGCGGCCGCTCCGGACTGTTTCAAATGTTTACAGACACCCGAGAGCCAATCAGCTTTCCGTGCGCAGATCACGTGGCGCGCCCAGTGCGCTCCCCGGTGCGCGTACCGGGGCGCGGCCATAGATATATATATATTTTTTAACGTAAATTACTCAAAATCCACTGGAGCACATATCTTGAGACATAGCAAAGGCACATCGGGCTACCATTCCCTACAATTTTGCCAAGTTTGGTGGAAATCCATTCAGCCGTTCGGGCTAAAAGTGAAAGTTTCGGGGGGATTTGTCAAGCGGGGGCCGAGAAAAAAGGGGGGTCCCAAAACGTGTTTTCCCCATGTTAATTTCCATAGGGACCTTTAGACACAGCTACAGCCCGAACGGCTGAATGGAATTACACCAAACTTGGCAAAATGGTAGGGCCTGGTATGCAGATGTGCCTTTGCTATGTTTGGTGAAAATCCCTCCAGTAGTTCTTGAGAAAATTGAATTTGAAATTTTTGCAAATGGCATTTTCTATGGGACCTTTAGACACGGCTACAGCCCGAACGGCTGAACGGAATTAAACCAAACTTGGCAAAATGGTAGGGATAGGTATGCAGTAGTGCCTTTTCTTTATTTGGTGAAAATCCCTCCAGTAGTTGTTGAGAAAATTGAATTTGAGCAAATTATATATCTATATGCGCTCAACATTCTAATGGGAATAGCTTTGGCGCCGATTGAGGAATCTGTGTGTAATTTTCCAGAATTTTGGCCAGCTCCACTCAGCTCCTTCCATGAAAGTTTCGGGGGGATTCGTCAAGCGGGGGCCGAAAGGGGGGTCCCAAAACGTGTTTTCCCCATGTTAATTTCCATAGGGACATTTAGACACGGCTACAGCCCGAACGGCTGAATGGAATTACACCAAACTTGGCATAATGGTAGGGGCTGGTATGCAGATGTGCCTTTGCTATGTTTGGTGAAAATCCCTCCAGTAGTTCTTGAGAAAATTGAATTTGAAATTTTTCAAATGGCATTTTCTATGGGACCTTTAGACACGGCTACAGCCCGAACGGCTGAACGGAATTACACCAAACTTGGCAAAATGGTAGGGACAGGTATGCAGCAGTGCCTTTTCTATATTTGGTGAAAATCCCTCCAGTAGTTGTTGAGAAAATTGAATTTGAGCAAATTATATATCTATATGCGCTCACTGTATGCGCACCGTACGCGTACGGTACGCGTACCGTGTGCGTACGTGCGCGTACCCTTATGTGCACGAGCGAGTTTCTGATTGGCTGGCAGTCGACTGTCAACATTCCAAACTGTCCAAACCAGGAAGTGTTGGCCACCATCTTGTTTTTTAGGAGAACTGAGGCACAAGGGAGCCCAAAACAAGAGTGGAAAACACGAAAAGGGGGCAGGGTAGAGAACCCCCAACCCTCTAGCCCTTCTCAGGGGGTCCCAGAAGGACCCCCAAGGGCAAAAAAAAAAACAAATTCGAAAAAATCGAGGGGTACGCGTACTTTGCACGTACCCCGTGATTTAAAAAAATAATAATAATTTTGTTTGCACTTGGGGGTCCTTCTGGGACCCCCTGAGAAGGGCTGGGGGTCAGGGGTATCTACCCTGCCCCCTTTTCGCGTTTTCCACTCTTGTTTTGTGCTCTCTTGCACCTCACTGCTCCTGAGAAACAAGATGGCTGCTCAGGTGGTCCCAGAAGGATAATAATATATATAAACGTTATCCGCTAATAGAATTAGCATTTACAAAACCTTTGAAATGTATTGAAAAAAAATATAGATTTCACGCCTGATATAGTTAGGAATTAGCATTTAAAAAACCTGGCAAATTCACTGAAAAAACCATAGGTTTCAGGTCTTATACAGTTAGGAATTAGCATTTAAAAAACCTTGCAAAATCACTTAAAAAACCATAGGTTTCAGGCCTTATATAGTTAGGAATTAGCATTTAAAAAACCATTGAAATTGCTCCTAACTATATTTCGCGCACCCGCAATCCACTGCTGATAATGTCACATATTACATCATTCATGACATGGTCAGTGACATCACTGATGACATCACTGATGACATCTCAAATGACATGACTGATGACATCACTGATGACATCTCATTTGACATCACTGATCACATCACTGATGATATCATTCATGTGATAATACGATGCACCTCCTCACACTCTAATATAACTTTTGATACACCCAGTGTTAAATACAGACTACCATTCTTGAAACCATTGACACACCAATACCAGTTACTACATACGCACTCACTGATTCCTAGGTCTACACACACATTCACTCACTTACCCATAGAATCACTCATACATACAGTCACTCATCAATACAACACTATCATATGCACTCATACACCTATACAGACACTCACACACTGCCACTCATCCATGGAGTTACTCACACACCTAGTCAGTCATGCAAAGAATCAATCACACTTTCATTTCCTCAACTATACAGTTATACACACAACATCTTACTTATTCAAACATATACTAACACACACTTACTCTCTTATACAATCACTGATACAAGTACACAATGATCCATACAGCCACTCGCACATTCACTTGCTCTCATGTATAGTCATTTATATATGCCAACTCTCACATGCACTGTGTTTTACATATGTACTTACTTGGACATGTAGCACTGAGATATCCTTTCACTCACCAACACACCCATGCACACAGTCAACCGCCCATATAGCTGTTTCCACATGCACTCTTGAACTCATACACCAAGTGAATCAACTGCTCACACATCTATGCACAGAGTCACACACCTCCCAGCCACCTACACACACACTCAGTCTCCCTTTCAAATACTTGGGCAACCAATCAATAACCCATATAGCCACTCATATAGCTACTGATCAACACATGCAGCAGCTTACACAACAACAAACATACTGATGCACACATTCAGGCAGTTTAGTCACTAACCCATGCATTTAGTAAGACACATTTAATCACTCACTCATACAGTCAGTCACGGACCTACTAAATCCTTCATCCAGACACTTATACATCCACTCATTCTTCAATATGTAAAACATATTTAAACTTTACAGAAACACACAGTCACTGGATGATGTCATCAGTGATGTCATCAGTGATGCCAAATGAGATGTCATCAGTGATGTCATCAGTGATGTCATTTGAGATGTCATCAGTGATGTCATGAGTGATGTCACTGACCATGTCATGAGTGATGTAATATGTGACGTCATCAGCAGTGCATTTCAGGCGCGCAAGTTATAGTGAGTCCAACTAACTATAACGTGGAATTTCAATGGTTTTATGTCAGTAAAATTTCCAGTTAACTAAAACGGATGTGAAACCTATGTTTTTTTCTGTGAATTTCTTAGGTTTTTTAAATGCTAATTCCTAACTATAACTGGTGTGAAACCTATGGTTTTTTCAGTGAATTTCTTAGGTTTTTCAAATGCTAATTCCTAACTATATATAAGGCCCCAAACCTATGTTTTTTTCTTTGAATTTCAAAATTTTGTCCCCGGAGAGCGTAGTCTTTTGAAGCGCCCCAGGGCGCGCTCCGGAGAGCGTCCCGTTAGCGCTATTGCCGCGAACGAAAACATGATCGTGACGTATCGCGAAGCCGCGTCCGCGTGATACGCACGGCATAAGCGCACCCGGAAGCACTCGAGCGAATACGATCACGCAACGTAAACATCCGACCCCACCTTTTTTCCTTATTCTGACTTTGTCCTTTGACTGAGGAAGACCTGTTTGTACCTCTCTGAACCTTTTTGAACTATAAAATGGCTTCAGTAGCAGCAGCAGCTGGAGCATCTGCACCACCACCACCACCACAACAACCAAGAGGACCACCACAAGATTACATTGGTGGCCAACAAGAGGAGGAAGAGGAGGAGGAGGAGGAGGAGGGGAGGAGAAGATGGCTTGAAGAACACAATACCCCATACCAGCCAAGACCACACATTGTATGGGAGTTTTTTTTTATCCCAGAGGGGAAGAAAAAAGTCAATGCGGCCAAGGTGACTTCCCTAATCTGTGGCATGGAACTTTCTAGGGGAACCCGAATAAAAAATATTCATTCGGAAACAACACCATGATCAGACACATGCAGTGCAAGCATCCAATGAACTATTCTGCAGCAGAGATGAGGGAACTGGCCACTAACCCTCCCCAATCTACAAGCACCACCTCCAAAAGAAAGCAACCCACTCCGTCGGGACCAGAGGCAAGGGAGACAATCCCTTGCATTCAGCCACGGTTTGCGGATTTCCGAATTACTTGTATTCATTGTGGGAAGACCATCTCTTATGGTGAACTGAGCATAAAGCTCATAGTCCTTGCTGGGGACAACCATAAATGCCCCAAAAAACCCTATTTTTTTCTTCTTTTTTTTGGGGCTCCAGTTGAGCCATTTTCAATTCCCTGTTTTTTCGTTTCTCCCCATGAAAAATACAAAAAAATATAAAACTGTTCAGAAAACCCAAAAAAAGTAAAAAATGTTCAAAAAAATATATAAAACAACAAAAAGAAGAAAAAAAACAGTTCTTTTTAGAACTACCTCCAATTTATAAAAAAAGGCTACATTTTTTTTAAACTCTGTCATTCTTCTTTCCCCATGGGCCGCTCCCCGGTCCGCTCCCCAGTGATGTTGTCAGTGATGTCATTTGAGTTGTCATCAGTGATGTCATTTGAGTTGTCATCAGTGATGTCATCAGTGATGTCACTGACCATGTCATGAATGATGTAATATGTGACATCATCAGCAGTGGATTGTGGGTGCGCGATATATAGTTATTACAACTAACTATATATTCGAATTTCTATGGTTTTGTGCGAGTACATTAAGGTTTTGTAAATGCTAATTCCTAACTATATATGGTCTATAACCTATGGTTTTTTCAGTGAATTTCAATTGTTTTTTAAAAGCAAATATGAAAAGCTGTAAAATGTCAAGTACGTGGTAAGTAAGAACATTTTCGTGTTTATGCACGCTGATGATTCTTGGAAGAGGTTGACACAGATGACATCTTAAGGAACAAAGAAAGACAAATTAAGGATGAGGAAGTTGTCACTTTAGTTTTTTCCTCAGCTAGCGATAGCAACAAACACATTGTAATGGAGATTAGAGAGGCTACGGATGGGTGAATAAATTTTGAAAAGAAATGGCGACTCCCCCCTTTAGTAGATTAGCTAAATCTTTGCGTAATTTGGTAAGGGTTGCCTTTCCTTAAACCTTTGTTTTTAAAAAAAATTGGAAGAAACAAAAAATATTCCCTTCCATAAATAAGCCAAGACTTTTTTTTGTTATGGCAAGGTAACAAAATAGAGAATAAACTATAGTTGGTCACCATGGTCCGGACGAAAATGAAAAATCAATGATACTAAGTACCTGTAAACACTGAGCAGACATGTGAATGTGACATTCTAATTATTGCGATGCCCGAATATGTATATAACTGCTCCAATCACTATGCTAATAAACAATCTTTTGTTCTGTTTTGTAAAGTAAAACTATTGTGAACGCAAGTATTATATATAGTAAGTGTTTAATATAGCATTTGTCAGTCATTGGTTAAGCAGCTAGGACCTGTTCACTCTTTACACCCCAGGTGCTGTGTATGCAGATTTCTGAACAATGAAGAATTTGCCTACCCCCATGTGAATGATTATGTAAAAATGTTTTGGGAAAAACACAAACAAAGAAATTATCTTCTGCTTGTGCAGGTATTTTATTTAAACCTGTTTCAATTTTTTACCAAGTTTCTTTTTATATTTTCATGGAAGAGAAAGGTACTTGTGAACCACATTTATACATAACATTTATACATATATACAACTATTATACAACGAACATAAATACAAATATAGACAGTTTTTAAACAATCTTCTTTTTCAAAAGCTACGTTTTCACAAATATTGACTCTTTGTGAAATATTTCGCACTTGTAATTACCACAAAATGAAACAAGAAAAGGCAACCAAATTGTTATAAGAAAGATCAAATATCAATTTTAAGGAAAAGATCAAAGCAATTAATAATGCGATTAGCAATAAATTCCTGTTCACTTTCTTTGAGTGCCTGCCGACGCGTTTCGAATCTGAAGATAAGTAACAGATTCTCATCAGGGCTCTTTCATTGGGGGTAATCTGAATAGAGAATGCAAAAGAAGATCATTCAGTCGCTAGATCGGAATAAGGATAACTTATTCTCCCCTTTGTAAAGAACTGATGTCACAAAGCCTGTTACCTTAAACTGTTGGCAACGCGGTCCCGCGGGTCCAATACATGTAACGAAGCTAATGACTTCCTGGGTCCTTTTACTGTGACTGTGGACCTAATGTGCAAAATGAGGGATATTTACTATTTACATCGCTGACCGATCAGAGGACAGTCTGTTTAACAGACAGAAAAGCAAATAAATCCATACCTAAATTGGTGTAGGCAGCGTGGGGGGGTCTTTTTATTTTGAAGTTGTTGGAAGTGTCCTCCGCATTCACACGGGGATTCCAAAATCCTGTAAGGTATGAAGAATAGCGCTTGTTAAAGCCCATTCTTCGCTTTTACTTTCTACTCATAAATGTTCGAAGTAAAGCCTAACGTACCTGCGTTGTTTTCTTGCAGGGTGCGTGTTCCGATCTTCTCAGATCTCGCACCTCTCTGTTGTTTTAATTCCGCCTCGTGGGACCGTGATTCAGCGTCCTCAGCGGTATTGGAGACAGCGTTTCAAATCGCGCTGTACACCTGCAAGGGGGTATTACGGTTTTAGTTGGGAGCTAAAAATGTGGGTTTGCAACAAAGCGGTCCCCCCCATCTTCACTCACCTTCCTCTCGCTATGGGTTTCTTCTCATTGTGAACCATCCACCAATACCGTGGCCACGGATTGGCTCTTCCACTATATTAAGCCGCCGCCAAGCATTATGGTACCTGTAGTTTTACGGGTCGTTTGTTGAGATTCCAAGTGCTTCACAGCCTCGAAATCTCAGACAGCGAATTCAAGCCTGTTTGGGCGCTGTTGAATTTTAAAATCAAATATGTCTCCTTTCTAAGCAACACTTGTTCTATATTTATGCCGGGTTTCATTTGGTTCATACTGTACAAGACAGTCCACTGGAAATCATTATCCGCATGATTTTTCTCAATGAAGTGTTGTACAAGGGGTGCAGTCTGAACTTTGTTTTTGAGACGTGATCGATGTTGTGTCATGCGTGCATTCACTTGTTGGGTCGTTTTCCCTATATACACTTTTGGACAGGGACAAACAATGGCGTACACAACATTTTTAGCCCTGCAGTTCGAGAAGGCAGTGTATGGCCAGCTCAGGTTTGCATGTTGAAAGGTATTACCCTCAATGGTGGAATCACATGCCACAAAATTCCCACATCTGTGGTGGCCTCCAATGGGTTTTAAACCCCATTGTGATAACTGCGTATAAAATGAAGTGACGTCCATGGTCACCATCAATTGGGTGGTTTGATCAAACACTTAAGACTCTTAAAGAAGATTCTTCTGTGGTCATAAAACAGGCCGACAAAGGCGGTGCAGTTGTGATTTGGCCCAGGGAAAAATATTTGGCAGAAGGGTTCTCCCAAGTCAATAATCTAGAATGGTACAGAAAGTTGAAAGAAGACCCATTACAACAAATTCAGGCTTCAATTTCGAATATCGTTGAAATAGGAAAGGAGAGTGGGTTTCTAGGCCCCAAAGAGGGAGATTTTTTAATGAAAAAATTCCCAAGAACCCCAGTGGAATATTTTTTGCCCAAAATACACAAAGACCTGGCCAACCCCCCGGGACGTCCAATAGTCTCGGGGTGCGAATCATGTCTTGAGCCCCTATATAAATACGTGGACTTTTTCCTTAAGCCATTTGTGACTAAAGTGAAAGCGTATTTGAGAGACACAACAGACTTTTTGACAAAAGTTGAAGGAACCTTGTTTGATCAAACCACCCAATTGATGGTGACCATGGACGTCACTTCACTTTATACGCAGATCCCACAGGATGAGGCGTTGGAAGTGATAGAACTCTACCTGGACTCTAGAGAAAGACCTCATAGAGTCCCCATGTCCTTTATCCTGAAATTAGCAGAAATCACATTAAAAAGGAATTACTTTCGTTTTAATGACGATTTTTTAATGCAAATCAAGGGCACCGCGATGGGGTGCCCTTATGCGCCTGAGATGGCCGTACTGTTTATGGCCGAGTACGAGAAAAAATACGTGGAAGAAAACAATTCCTTTCAACATCACATAATTCAGTGGTACAGATATATCGACGACGTGTGGCTCATGTGGCAGGGGAGCCACACCGAATTGATTGACTTCCACAATTGGCTCAATGCTAGACATAAGGACATTAAGTTCTCTGTAGACTCAAGCTATTTGAAAATGACATTTTTGGATGTCGAAATATCAAATACGGACGGCAGACTAAGTTCATCCTTACACAAGAAAGCAACAGATAAAAACGCCATCCTCCACTATAGGAGTTCACATCCAAGGAATTTAAGGGCAAATGTCCCATATGGACAACTTCTTCGTATTAGAAGAAATTGCTCAGAAATTAAACACTTTGATCAACATGGACAGATCTTCTGTGAGGAAATATGCCAAAGGGGTTACCCCAGTAAGCTACTAAAACATTCATACAAAAGAGCATGTTATACTCCTAGAGAGTGTCTCTTTGAAACCAAAGCAAAACGAGACCTAGAGAATCTGGTGTGCGTCACTACCTTCTGCGCAGAAACACATAACATAAGACAAATGGTGCTCAAACATTGGCATCTTCTTGAAGAACTAGAAGTACCCTTTCCACGCCCGATTTTTGCGTACAAGAAAAATCAAAGCATTGGACAACAAATTGTCCATGCAGACATAAGGCTAAACAAACCCAAAAGTGACTTGTTATCACAATGGGGTTTAAAACTCATTGGAGGCCACCACAGATGTGGGAATTGTGTGGCATGTGATTCCACCATTGAGGGTAATACCTTTCAACATGCAAACCTGAGGTGGCCACACACTGCCTTCTCGAACTGCAGGACTAAAAATGTTGTGTACACCATTGTTTGTCCCTGTCCAAAAGTGTATATAGGGAAAACGACCCAACAAGTGAATACACGCATGACACAACATCGATCACGTCTCAAAAACAAAGTTCAGACTGCACCCCTTGTACAACACTTCATTGAGAAAAATCATGCGGATAATGATTTCCAGTGGACTGTCTTGTACAGTATGAACCAAATGAAACCCGGCATAAATATAGAACAAGTGTTGCTTAGAAAGGAGGCATATTTGATTTTAAAATTCAACAGCGCCCAAACAGGCTTGAATTCGCTGTCTGAGATTTCGAGGCTGTGAAGCACTTGGAATCTCAACAAACGACCCGTAAAACTACAGGTACCATAATGCTTGGCGGCGGCTTAATATAGTGGAAGAGCCAATCCGTGGCCACGGTATTGGTGGATGGTTCACAATGAGAAGAAACCCATAGCGAGAGGAAGGTGAGTGAAGATGGGGGGGACCGCTTTGTTGCAAACCCACATTTTTAGCTCCCAACTAAAACCATAATACCCCCTTGCAGGTGTACAGCGCGATTTGAAACGCTGTCTCCAATACCGCTGAGGACGCTGAATCATGGTCCCACGAGGCGGAATTAAAACAACAGAGAGGTGCGAGATCTGAGAAGATCGGAACACACACCCTGCAAGAAAACAGTACAGGTACGTTAGGCTTTACTTCGAACATTTATGAGTAGAAAGTAAAAGCGAAGAATGGGCTTTAACAAGCGCTATTCTTCATACCTTACAGGATTTTGGAATCCCCGTGTGAATGCGGAGGACACTTCCAACAACTTCAAAATAAAAAGACCCCCCACGCTGCCTATACCAATTTAGGTATGGATTTATTTGCTTTTCTGTCTGTTAAACAGACTGTCCTCTGATCGGTCAGCGATGTAAATAGTAAATATCCCTCATTTTGCACATTAGGTCCACAGTCACAGTAAAAGGACCCAGGAAGTCATTAGCTTCGTTACATGTATTGGACCCGCGGGACCGCGTTGCCAACAGTTTAAGGTAACAGGCTTTGTGACATCAGTTCTTTACAAAGGGGAGAATAAGTTATCCTTATTTCGATCTAGCGACTGAATGATCTTCTTTTGCATTCTCTATTCAGATTACCCCCAATGAAAGAGCCCTGATGAGAATCTGTTACTTATCTTCAGATTCGAAACGCGTCGGCAGGCACTCAAAGAAAGTGAACAGGAATTTATTGCTAATCGCATTATTAATTGCTTTGATCTTTTCCTTAAAATTTATATTTGATCTTTCTTATAACAATTTGGTTGCCTTTTCTTGTTTCATTTTGTGGTAATTACAAGTGCGAAATATTTCACAAAGAGTCAATATTTGTGAAAACGTAGCTTTTGAAAAAGAAGATTGTTTAAAAACTGTCTATATTTGTATATATGTTCGTTGTATAATAGTTGTATATATGTATAAATGTTATGTACAAATGTGGTTCACAAGTACCTTTCTCTTCCATGAAAATATAAAAAGAAACTTGGTAAAAAATTGAAACAGGTTTAAATAAAATACCTGCACAAGCAGAAGATAATTTCTTTGTTTGTGTTTTTCCCAAATTTTTTTTACATAATCATTCACATGGGGGTAGGCAAATTCTTCATTGTTCATATTTCATTGGTCCAGCCTCCCCTGCATCCCGGGACCAAACTCTTTTTCTTTACAAAGTGTATGCAGATTTCGGCCTTATTTATTGCCTCTAGTTTTGAAAGGCAAATTTCTGTGGAAAACATGCACATTAAGGGTTGCCTTTCCTTAAACCTTTGTTTTTAAAAAAAATTGGAAGAAACAAAAAATCTTCCCTTCCATAAATAACCCAAGACTTTTTTTTTTGTTATGGCAAGGTAACGAAATAGAGAATAAACTATAGTTGGTCACCATGGTCCGGATGAAAATGAAAAATCAATGATACTAAGTACCTGTAAACACTGAGCAGACATGTGAATGTGACATTCTGATTATTGCTATGCCCGAATATGTATATAACTGCTCCAATCACTATGCTAATGAACAATCTTTTGTTCTGTTTTGTAAAGTAAAACTATTGTGAACGCAAGTATTATACATAGTAAGTGTTTAATATAGCATTTGTCAGTCATTGGTTAAGCAGCTAGGACCTGTTCACTCTTGACACCCCAGGTGCTGTGTATGCAGATTTCGGCCTTATTTATTGCCTCTAGTTTTCAAAGGCAAATTTCTGTGGTAAACATGCACATTAAAGGTTGCCTTTTCTTAAACCTTTGTTTTTTTTTAAAAAGTTGGAAGAAACAAAAAATCTTCCCTTCCATAAATAACCCAAGACTTTTTTTTGTTATGGCAAGGTAACGAAATAGAGAATAAACTATAGTTGGTCACCATGGTCCGGACGAAAATGAAAAATCAATGATACTAAGTACCTGTAAACACTGAGCAGACATGTGAATGTGACATTCTGATTATTGCTATGCCCTAATATGTATATAACTGCTCCAATCACTATGCTAATAAACAATCTTTTGTTCTGTTTTGTAAAGTAAAACTATTGTGAACGCAAGTATTATACATAGTAAGTGTTTAATATAGCATTTGTCAGTCATTGGTAAAGCAGCTAGGACCTGTTCACTCTTGACACCCCAGGTGCTGTGTATGTTGCACTATAGTACTGCATCGGGAATACGGACAACCCTATTGATGTCGATTTTTCATTATTGATTATTGTAAAGAAATGGCGGCTCCCCCCTTAGTTCTGGTTAATGATGTTGCAGCAGGCAGCCATGTAAATAGTTGTTTAAAATGTTTTTTTTAACGTGTTTACTTTGTTGGAGCGTTGTATATATTTATAAGTTATTAAAGTGTTATAATCCTACTACTTTGTTGGAGTGCTATATATTTTTAATGTGACACATAATTGTGAAGACTTTGATGTACAAAAAGGCATCCCTGGAATCTTCCTCTTCAGGCTCGGTCCCACACACTGAGAATCCCCTCCCCAATCACAATACAGGATGGTTATCAGATTGTAGGAACGCGTGTAGTGTGACGGATCTCATGGGGTGGGGGCCATGATCTACTGTAACTCCTTTGAAGAGGGGTGATTCTTTACAGTTGAGGCCATAAACTACATCCGCAGGGCTAGGTGATAGCCTGGGACCGGCCTGGACAATCGGACACAGAGGAAGAGGAGTGTCAGAGGGTGCGGTAGTGAATAGGGTGAAAGGGAGGTGTCGGACGGGCACAGGGTGTGATTCTCAGGGAAGAGCAGCGCAAATGGGGGGAGGTTTATGGTCCATGCATAAGACAGAGAGCGGGGGTGACCAGTGCGTGGGGGAGATGCTTGCAAGGGTGGGGAGCCATGCTGAGGATCGGCAGCGTGCAGAGAGTGGGTCTGGTCAAAGCATCTAAAATGGCTGCCGTGCACGACAAAAGTGTGGCATTGGAAAAAAAGCAAGATGGCGCACACAATGTTTATCAATATGGATTAATTTATAACAATTATTTTTAACAATATATTTACTCGCAGTGTCAAAATGGCGGTCAACACTTCCTGATTTCCTTCGAATCGAACGTCAACAGACGTCACGCAGCAAAAAAAAAAAAAAAAACGCTCACACGCAGCCGCTGGAAGACAAGTATCAACATATATGAGCCTCCTCAACCACCCTCAGAAAACATAAGGGGTCAGGATACGTCTTCCGGACCCCCTTATACCCATTTCTCACATTGTTTTTCCTCCATCTTGTAATTTAATTAAATCGAAACACAAAATGGCGAATTCCCGTTTCGCTACCAGTTTGCGACCCGGTTCACGAACCGGGAAGCACTTCTAAAGCGAAAAATTAATTTTTTTTTATTTGCCCCACGGGACCCTTTAATAACCCCAACATCATTCCTAGGGGGTCAAGAGGGGTCTACCTTGCCCCCTTTCATTAAATTCCCCCTTCGTTTTTCTCCTCCTCTTGTCTCTCGATCCTACCGAGAGACAAGGTGGCGGCCGCACCGGACTGTTTAGAATGTTGACAGACACCGGAGAGCCAATCAGCTTCGCTTCACAAAGCTCCGTTATGCGAAAAAGTACGCGATCTGGAGCACTATCCGGGACGCTGTCACAGATATATCTGTTTTTTTAAACGTTAATTTCTAGAAATCCACTGGAGCACATATATTGAGACCCAGCAAAGGGACATCGGGCTAACAGTCCCTACAATTTTGCCAAGTTTCGTGTAAATCCATTTAGCCGTTCGAGCTAAAAGTGAGGCCAAACGCCCTATGGAAAAATGAATGGGAAAAACGTGTTTTGGGACCCCCCTTTTTTCTCGGCCCCCCCTTGACGAAACCCCCCCAAATTTTCAGGGGCTGCTCAGAAACAGAATGTGCCATTTTCCTGAAAATTTCAGCCGATTCCGTCCACAAGCGCCAAAGTTATTAGACATAGAATTTTCAAAAGTTCCATAGAGAAAAAATCCTAACTATATATACCTACTGGCGACCGCCAGTAGGTAATATATATATATATATATATATATATATATATATATATAGCTGATTGGCTTTCCGGTGTCTGTCAACATTCTAAACAGTCCGGAACGGCCGCCATCTTGTCTCTCGGTAGGATCGAGAGACAAGAGGTGGAGAAAAACAAAGGGGGAATTTAATGAAAGGGGGCAAGGTAGACCCCTCCTGACCCCCTAGGATTGATGATGGGGATATTAAAGTGCCCCCGTAGAGGCGCGTCCCGGTACGCAAACCGGGTAGCTTACCGGTAGCGTAACGGGAGTTCGCCATTTTGTGTTTTGGAGAAATTTTATCACAAGATGGAGGAATAACAATGTGGGAAATGGGGATAAGGGGGCACGGCAGACGTATTTTGACCCCCTAGTTTTTCTGAGGGTAGCAGAGGAGGCTCATATATGTCGAAAATAAAAATTGATTTTTTCGCGCGGTTAGCTGCCGGTACGCGAACCGGGTAGCGAACCGGGAAGCGAACATAAGTGAAAATTAGTGAAAAAAGGTACATGTGAAATTTAAAAAAAGTAATTATAGTTAAGGTAGCTCTGAAAAGAGCTTTTGGGTTCTGTGTAAGTTCTAGGTACTTATAAGTAGGTACCAATACACAGTCTTAAATTTTGTATGAAAACTCTGTTTCCCTCATCTGAGAAGTGCACACCATCTCCTCTGTAGATATCTTGCATGTAATAACGCAAGTTATTGTTGTAGATGGCGCCCATTCCATGGTCTCTCATATAAGCTGAAACAGACTTATTTACATGCTTCCTCGCTTTCTCAATTTGTGCTCTTTGGATCCAGTGAATGTATGCAGGTACTTCAATCATAGATTTGAAGCTATGATGTCTTTCATCACGAACAAGAAAAATCCACCTCTTGGAGAGGTGTTGGATTACTTCCGGAGAAAGGAGTATCAAGCACGAGGTGCTCCTCATATACATATGCTGCTATGGATCAAAGATGCACCCAAATTTGGAACAGATCCGGATGACTTAGTGATGAATTTCATAGAACAGTATTCTACATGTGCTGTTCCAAAGACAAAGGAAGACAAAAGTCTAAGAGAACAAGTTTTACGGTTTCAAAGCCATCGTTGTGGAAAGTACTGTCGTCGTAAATTCAGAAACAAGAACAAGTACTATACAAAATGTCGTTTTGGATTTCCACGATTGGTGATATCTAAAGGAAGAGTGAACAATTTGATGTCTTCGCTGCGACATAATGTGACTAGGAAATCACCCAAAAATACATACAATTTGAAGAGAAACGAAGAGTCCAAGAATATCAATGACTACAACCCAGTGATTTTGTCCATGTGGAATGCTAACATGGATATACAGTTTGTGGCTGACAACTGTATGGCTGTGGCTTGGTATGTGACGTCTTACATCACAAAAAAAGAAAAGACAGAACTCAAGGATATGTGGGAGGACATTTCCCATGAAAAGAGCCTGAGTAAGAAGTTGTACAGTTTCAGTCTGAAGATGTTGTTGCATCGAGAAATCGGAGCTTATGAATGTTCTGACCGGTTATCTTCAGCAAGTATCTATGCCAAATCTAGGAGTATCATTTGGGCAAGTCTTGGTCTTGCTGCAACGCGTAATCGAGTTCTCAAACCTGTACGGGAAATTGAGTATTTGGCGGAGAAGGAGCCAAGCAGTACAGATATTTTGAAGACCAATAGGTTGGATACATATTATCCAAATAGAAGCAGTCACTTGGAGAATGTTTGTCTGTATGAGGTTCTACAAAATTACATTTTCAAGAGGAACATCACAGAAGATATTGAAAAAGGAGTGTATGCTGTAATTGGAAGTGAGGGATGTCTGGTCAAGCAAAAAAAATGTCTATTGGTAAATCATCGAAAATTGGATTGCGAATCTCCAGAAAGAAAAGAGTTTTTCTATTTAGCTCTTTTGCAACTTTTCAAGCCTTGGCGTGCAGAAGAGGAACTGCTTGGAGATTTCCTCTGTTACGAAGACTCTTTCAATGCAGCCAAGGAGTCCATAGAATGTCCTGTTTTCCCAAAATATCTAGAAATGTTGAATGCAGAAATCGAGCAGGAAGCAACAATAGCAGCCGAGATTGCTAGAGACAGTACTCAGGGCAGTCAGAGTTCTGTTTCATTGAGTCAAGATCCACTAGGAGGACCAGTTATCGAAAATGAAGCTGCCACTGCCATGATTGAAGTGGAAAGAGCCATGGCACATGCTCAGGAGGATGTGGTTAACTTAGAAGATTTAGAAAGACAACTTAACGTTGAGCAGAGGAAAATATATGACCAAGTTACCAACCAAATTGACCATGGATTAGGTCATGAGAAGAAACAGTGCTCATATACGTCGTTGAAGCCTATCCGACTGTACGTAAGTGGAGAAGCAGGAACTGGAAAAAGTTTCCTCATTAAAGCAATTTCATGTTATTTGCAGCAAAGGACTGAGTCATCGCTGTCTTGTGTTGTCACCGCTCCAACTGGTCTGGCAGCACATAACATTAAAGGTATTACTTTGCATCGTCTACTAATGCTGCCAGTGGAGCATGATAACAAATTACAATACCACAAGATTATCGGGAGATTCTTGTTGTGAAGTATCTAGAGTCCTGAAGAAGATGAAACTTCTTATCATTGATGAAGTAAGCATGGTTTCCAATGTCATGCTTGCCTTTGTGCATTTGAGAATGCAGGAAGTTCTTAAAACAGAGTATGATGTGTTATTTGGTGGCAAACACATCATTGTTTTCGGTGATCTTCTGCAGCTGACACCAGTGAAAGGACAACCAGTGTTTAAACTGCTTACGCATGAAGATACCAGGAAGTGCCTAGGGAGCATTGGCAACGTTAACATATGGTTAAACTTCAGTTATGCTGAGCTGCGTGAAAATATGCGTCAGGCAAAGGATGAAGATTACAAGAATATTCTACAAGATGTTAGAATCGGGAAAGTGACTGAGTGTGCGAAAGAAGCTTTACATGCACGATTACTGTCAAATTTGTTTCCAGAAGAAGACATTCTGCCAGAGAATATTTTTCATAAAATTACTGAGAAGAAATTGGGAATATATTTGATGCCAACTCTTGCAGAATGTTCCATCTTCAACAACAAAATGTTGAATTTAGAGAACCAAGAGATTGTGAAACTGGAAGCTATTGACAGAATAGAGCATATGGGTGCAACAATTGTTTTGTCTGAGAATTTGAAATCTAAATTGGATTCGTTAGAGAAGACTATATTTTTTTGATTTGCCCCACGGGACCCTTTAATAACCCCAACATCATTCCTAGGGGGTCAAGAGGGGTCTACCTTGCCCCCTTTCATTAAATTCCCCCTTCGTTTTTCTCCTCCTCTTGTCTCTCGATCCTACCGAGAGACAAGATGGCGGCCGCACTGGACTGTTTAGAATGTTGACAGACACCGGAGAGCCAATCAGCTTCGCTTCGCAAAGCTCCGTTACGCGAAAAGTACGCGATCTGGAGCACTATCTGGGACGCTGTCACAGATATATCCGTTTTTTTAAACGTTAATTTCTCGAAATCCACTGGAGCACATATATTGAGACCCAGCAAAGGCACATCGGGCTAACAGTCCCTACAATTTTGCCAAGTTTCGTGTAAATCCATTCAGCCGTTCGAGCTAAAAGTGAGGCCAAACGCCCTATGGAAAAATGAATGGGAAAAACGCGTTTTGGGACCCCCCTTTTTTCTCGGCCCCCCCTTGACGAAACCCCCCCCCAAATTTTCAGGGGCTGCTCAGAAACAAAATGTACCATTTTCCTGAAAATTTCAGCCGATTCCGTCCACAAACGCCAAAGTTATTAGACATAGAATTTTCAAAAGTTCCATAGAGAAAAAATCCTAACTATATATACCTACTGGCGACCGCCAGTAGGTAATATATATATATATATATTACCTACTGGCGGTCGCCAGTAGGTATATATAGTTAGGATTTTTTTCCTATGGGATTTCTGAAAATTCTATGTCGAATAACTTTGGCGTTTGTGGACGGAATTGGCTGAAATTTTCAGGAAAATTGCACATTTTGTTTCTGAGCAGCCCCTGAAAATTTGGGGGGTTTCGTCAAGGGGGGGCCAAGAAAAAAGGGGGGTCCCAAAACGCATTTTTCCCATTCATTTTTCTATAGGGCGGTTGGAATCACTTTTAGCTCGAACGGCTGAATGGATTTACACGAAACTTGGCAAAATTGTAGATATGGTTTGCCCGACGTGCCTTTGCTATGTCTCAATATATGTGGTCCAGTGGATTTTGAGAAATTAACGTTTTAAAAAACAGATATATCTGTAACAGCGCTCCGGTTAGCGCCCCGGTTCGCGTACCTGACGCGTAACGGAACTTCGCGAAGCGAAGCTGATTGGCTTTCCGGTGTCTGTCAACATTCGAAACAGTCCGGAACGGCCGCCATCTTGTCTCTCGGTAGGATCGAGAGACAAGAGGTGGAGAAAAACAAAGGGGGAATTTAATGAAAGGGGGCAAGGTAGACCCCTCCTGACCCCCTAGGATTGATGAGGGGGATATTAAAGTGCCCCCGTAGAGGCGCGTCCCGGTACGCAAACCGGGTAGCTTACCGGTAGCGTAACGGGAGTTCGCCATTTTGTGTTTTGGAGAAATTTTATCACAAGATGGAGGAATAACAATGTGGGAAATGGGGATAAGGGGGCACGGCAGACGTATTTTGACCCCCTAGTTTTTCTGAGGGTAGCAGAGGAGGCTCATATATGTCGAAAATAAAAATTGATTTTTTCGCGCGGTTAGCTGCCGGTACGCGAACCGGGTAGCGAACCGGGAAGCGAACATAAGTGAAAATTAGTGAAAAATGGTACATGTGAAATTTTAAAAAAGTCATTATAGTTAAAGTAGCTCTGAAAAGAGCTTTTGGGTTCTGCGTAAGTTCTAGGTACTTATAAGTAGGTACCAATACACAGTCTTAAATTTTGTATGAAAACTCTGTTTCCCTCATCTGAGAAGTGCACACCATCTCCTCTGTAGATATCTTGCATGTAATAACGCAAGTTATTGTTGTAGATGGCGCCCATTCCATGGTCTCTCATATAAGCTGAAACAGACTTATTTACATGCTTCCTCGCTTTCTCAATTTGTGCTCTTTGGATCCAGTGAATGTATGCAGGTACTTCAATCATAGATTTGAAGCTATGATGTCTTTCATCACGAACAAGAAAAATCCACCTCTTGGAGAGGTGTTGGATTTCTTCCGGAGAAAGGAGTATCAAGCACGAGGTGCTCCTCATGTACATATGCTGCTATGGATCAAAGATGCACCCAAATTTGGAACAGATCCGGATGACTTAGTGATGAATTTCATAGAACAGTATTCTACATGTGCTGTTCCAAAGACAAAGGAAGACAAAAGTCTAAGAGAACAAGTTTTACGGTTTCAAAGCCATCGTTGTGGAAAGTACTGTCGTCGTAAATTCAGAAACAAGAACAAGTACTATACAAAATGTCGTTTTGGATTTCCATGATTGGTGATATCTAAAGGAAGAGTGAACAATTTGATGTCTTCGCTGCGACATAATGTGACAAGGAAATCACCCAAAAATACATACAATTTGAAGAGAAACGAAGAGTCCAAGAATATCAATGACTACAACCCAGTGATTTTGTCCATGTGGAATGCTAACATGGATATACAGTTTGTGGCTGACAACTGAAGGGCTGTGGCTTGGTATGTGACGTCTTACATCACAAAAAAGAAAAGACAGAACTCAAGGATATGTGGGAGGACATTTCCCATGAAAAGAGCCTGAGTAAGAAGTTGTACAGTTTCAGTCTGAAGATGTTGTTGCATCGAGAAATCGGAGCTTATGAATGTTCTGACCGGTTATCTTCAGCAAGTCTCTATGCCAAATCTAGGAGTATCATTTGGGCAAGTCTTGGTCTTGCTGCAACGCGTAATCGAGTTCTCAAACCTGTACGGGAAATTGAGTATTTGGCGGAGAAGGAGCCAAGCAGTACAGATATTTTGAAGACCAATATGTTGGATACATATTATCCAAATAGAAGCAGTCACTTGGAGAATGTTTGTCTGTATGAGGTTCTACAAAATTACATTTTCAAGAGGAACATCACAGAAGATATTGAAAAAGGAGTGTATGCTGTAATTGGAAGTGAGGGATGTCTGGTCAAGCAAAAAAAATGTCTATTGGTAAATCATCGAAAATTGGATTGCGAATCTCCAGAAAGAAAAGAGTTTTTCTATTTAGCTCTTTTGCAACTTTTCAAGCCTTGGCGTGCAGAAGAGGAACTGCTTGGAGATTTCCTCAGTTACGAAGACTCTTTCAATGCAGCCAAGGAGTCCATAGAATGTCCTGTTTTCCCAAAATATCTAGAAATGTTGAATGCAGAAATCGAGCAGGAAGCAACAATAGCAGCCGAGATTGCTAGAGACAGTACTCAGGGCAGTCAGAGTTCTGTTTCATTGAGTCAGGATCCACTAGGAGGACCAGTTATCGAAAATGAAGCTGCCACTGCCATGATTGAAGTGGAAAGAGCCATGGCACATGCTCAGGAGGATGTGGTTAACTTAGAAGATTTAGAAAGACAACTTAACGTTGAGCAGAGGAAAATATATGACCAAGTTACCAACCAAATTGACCATGGATTAGGTCATGAGAAGAAACAGTGCTCATGTACGTTGTTGAAGCCTATCCGACTGTACGTAAGTGGAGAAGCAGGAACTGGAAAAGTTTCCTCATTAAAGCAATTTCATGTTATTTGCAGCAAAGGACTGAGTCATCGCTGTCTTGTGTTGTCACCGCTCCAACTGGTCTGGCAGCACATAACATTAAAGGTATTACTTTGCATCGTCTACTGATGCTGCCAGTGGAGCATGATAACAAATTACAATACCACAAGTTTATCGGGAGATTCTTGTTGTGAAGTATCTAGAGTCCTGAAGAAGATGAAACTTCCTATCATTGATGAAGTAAGCATGGTTTCCAATGTCATGCTTGCCTTTGTGCATTTGAGAATGCAGGAAGTTCTTAAAACAGAGTATGATGTGTTATTTGGTGGCAAACACATCATTGTTTTTGGTGATCTTCTGCAGCTGACACCAGTGAAAGGACAACCAGTGTTTAAACTGCTTACGCATGAAGATACCAGGAAGTGCCTAGGGAGCATTGGCAACGTTAACATATGGTTAAACTTCAGTTATGCTGAGCTGCGTGAAAATATGCGTCAGGCAAAGGATGAAGATTACAAGAATATTCTACAAGATGTTAGAATCGGGAAAGTGACTGAGCGTGCGAAAGAAGCTTTACATGCACGATTACTGTCAAATTTGTTTCCAGAAGAAGACATTCTGCCAGAGAATATTTTTCATAAAATTACTGAGAAGAAATTGGGAATATATTTGATGCCAACTCTTGCAGAATGTTCCATCTTCAACAACAAAATGTTGAATTTAGAGAACCAAGAGATTGTGAAACTGGAAGCTATTGACAGAATAGAGCATATGGGTGCAACAATTGTTTTGTCTGAGAATTTGAAATCTAAATTGGATTCGTTAGAGAAGACTATATTTTTTTGATTTGCCCCACGGGACCCTTTAATAACCCCAACATCATTCCTAGGGGGTCAAGAGGGGTCTACCTTGCCCCCTTTCATTAAATTCCCCCTTCGTTTTTCTCCTCCTCTTGTCTCTCGATCCTACCGAGAGACAAGATGGCGGCCGCACCGGACTGTTTAGAATGTTGACAGACACCGGAGAGCCAATCAGCTTCGCTTCGCAAAGCTCCGTTACGCGAAAAGTACGCGATCTGGAGCACTATCCGGGACGCTGTCACAGATATATCTGTTTTTTTAAACGTTAATTTCTCGAAATCCACTGGAGCACATATATTGAGACCCAGCAAAGGCACATCGGGCTAACAGTCCCTACAATTTTGCCAAGTTTCGTGTAAATCCATTCAGCCGTTCGAGCTAAAAGTGAGGCCAAACGCCCTATGGAAAAATGAATGGGAAAAACGCGTTTTGGGACCCCCCTTTTTTCTCGGCCCCCCCTTGACAAAACCCCCCCAAATTTTCAGGGGCTGCTCAGAAACAAAATGTACCATTTTCCTGAAAATTTCAGCCGATTCCGTCCACAAACGCCAAAGTTATTAGACATAGAATTTTCAAAAGTTCCATAGAGAAAAAATCCTAACTATATATACCTACTGGCGACCGCCAGTAGGTAATATATATATATATATATTACCTACTGGCGGTCGCCAGTAGGTATATATAGTTAGGATTTTTTTCCTATGGGATTTCTGAAAATTCTATGTCGAATAACTTTGGCGTTTGTGGACGGAATTGGCTGAAATTTTCAGGAAAATGGCACATTTTGTTTCTGAGCAGCCCCTGAAAATTTGGGGGGTTTCGTCAAGGGGGGCCGAGAAAAAAGGGGGGTCCCAAAACGCATTTTTCCCATTCATTTTTCCATAGGGCGGTTGGAATCACTTTTAGCTCGAACGGCTGAATGGATTTACACGAAACTTGGCAAAATTGTAGATATGGTTTGCCCGACGTGCCTTTGCTATGTCTCAATATATGTGGTCCAGTGGATTTTGAGAAATTAACGTTTTAAAAAACAGATATATCTGTAACAGCGCTCCGGTTAGCGCCCCGGTTCGCGTACCTGACGCGTAACGGAACTTCGCGAAGCGAAGCTGATTGGCTTTCCGGTGTCTGTCAACATTCTAAACAGTCCGGAACGGCCGCCATCTTGTCTCTCGGTAGGATCGAGAGACAAGAGGTGGAGAAAAACAAAGGGGGAATTTAATGAAAGGGGGCAAGGTAGACCCCTCCTGACCCCCTAGGATTGATGAGGGGGATATTAAAGTGCCCCCGTAGAGGCGCGTCCCGGTACGCAAACCGGGTAGCTTACCGGTAGCGTAACGGGAGTTCGCCATTTTGTGTTTTGGAGAAATTTTATCACAAGATGGAGGAATAATAATGTGGGAAATGGGGATAAGGGGGCACGGCAGACGTATTTTGACCCCCTAGTTTTTCTGAGGGTAGCAGAGGAGGCTCATATATGTCGAAAATAAAAATTGATTTTTTCGCGCGGTTAGCTGCCGGTACGCGAACCGGGTAGCGAACCAGGAAGCGAACATAAGTGAAAATTAGCGAAAAAAGGTACATTTGAAATTTTAAAAAAGTAATTATAGTTAAGGTAGCTCTGAAAAGAGCTTTTGGGTTCTGTGTAAGTTCTAGGTACTTATACGTAGGTACCAATACACAGTCTTAAATTTTGTATGAAAACTCTGTTTCCCTCATCTGAGAAGTGCACACCATCTCCTCTGTAGATATCTTGCATGTAATAACGCAAGTTATTGTTGTAGATGGCGCCCATTCCATGGTCTCTCATATAAGCTGAAACAGACTTATTTACATGCTTCCTCGCTTTCTCAATTTGTGCTCTTTGGATCCAGTGAATGTATGCAGGTACTTCAATCATAGATTTGAAGCTATGATGTCTTTCATCACGAACAAGAAAAATCCACCTCTTGGAGAGGTGTTTGATTTCTTCCGGAGAAAGGAGTATCAAGCACGAGGTGCTCCTCATATACATATGCTGCTATGGATCAAAGATGCACCCAAATTTGGAACAGATCCGGATGACTTAGTGATGAATTTCATAGAACAGTATTCTACATGTGCTGTTCCAAAGACAAAGGAAGACAAAAGTCTAAGAGAACAAGTTTTACGGTTTCAAAGCCATCGTTGTGGAAAGTACTGTCGTCGTAAATTCAGAAACAAGAACAAGTACTATACAAAATGTCGTTTTGGATTTCCACGATTGGTGATATCTAAAGGAAGAGTGAACAATTTGATGTCTTCGCTGCGACATAATGTGACAAGGAAATCACCCAAAAATACATACAATTTGAAGAGAAACGAAGAGTCCAAGAATATCAATGACTACAACCCAGTGATTTGGTCCATGTGGAATGCTAACATGGATATACAGTTTGTGGCTGACAACTGTATGGCTGTGGCTCGGTATGTGACGTCTTACATCACAAAAAAAGAAAAGACAGAACTCAAGGATATGTGGGAGGACATTTCCCATGAAAAGAGCCTGAGTAAGAAGTTGTACAGTTTCAGTCTGAAGATGTTGTTGCATCGAGAAATCGGAGCTTATGAATGTTCTGACCGGTTATCTTCAGCAAGTATCTATGCCAAATCTAGGAGTATCATTTGGGCAAGTCTTGGTCTTGCTGCAACGCGTAATCGAGTTCTCAAACCTGTACGGGAAATTGAGTATTTGGCGGAGAAGGAGCCAAGCAGTGCAGATATTTTGAAGACCAATATGTTGGATACATATTATCCAAATAGAAGCAGTCACTTGGAGAATGTTTGTCTGTATGAGGTTCTACAAAATTACATTTTCAAGAGGAACATCACAGAAGATATTGAAAAAGGAGTGTATGCTGTAATTGGAAGTGAGGGATGTCTCGTCAAGCAAAAAAAATGTCTATTGGTAAATCATCGAAAATTGGATTGCGAATCTCCAGAAAGAAAAGAGTTTTTCTATTTAGCTCTTTTGCAACTTTTTAAGCCTTGGCGTGCAGAAGAGGAACTGCTTGGAGATTTCCTCTGTTACGAAGACTCTTTCAATGCAGCCAAGGAGTCCATAGAATGTCCTGTTTTCCCAAAATATCTAGAAATGTTGAATGCAGAAATTGAGCAGGAAGCAACAATAGCAGCCGAGATTGCTAGAGACAGTTCTCAGGACAGTCAGAGTTCTGTTTCATTGAGTCAGGATCCACTAGGAGGACCAGTTATCGAAAATGAAGCTGCCACTGCCATGATTGAAGTGGAAAGAGCCATGGCACATGCTCAGGAGGATGTGGTTAATTTACAAGATTTAGAAAGACAACTTAACGTTGAGCAGAGGAAAATATATGACCAAGTTACCAACCAAATTGACCATGGATTAGGTCATGAGAAGAAACAGTGCTCATGTACGTCGTTGAAGCCTATCCGACTGTACGTAAGTGGAGAAGCAGGATTTGGAAAAAGTTTCCTCATTAAAGCAATTTCATGTTATTTGCAGCAAAGGACTGAGTCATCGCTGTCTTGTGTTGTCACCGCTCCAACTGGTCTGGCAGCACATAACATTAAAGGTATTACTTTGCATCGTCTACTGATGCTGCCAGTGGAGCATGATAACAAATTACAATACCTCAAGTTTATCGGGAGATGCTTGTTGTGAAGTATCTAGAGTCCTGAAGAAGATGAAACTTCTTATCATTGATGAAGTAAGCATGGTTTCCAATGTCATGCTTGCCTTTGTGCATTTGAGAATGCAGGAAGTTCTTAAAACAGAGTATGATGTGTTATTTGGTGGCAAACACATCATTGTTTTCGGTGATCTTCTGCAGCTGACACCAGTGAAAGGACAACCAGTGTTTAAACTGCTTACGCATGAAGATACCAGGAAGTGCCTAGGGAGCATTGGCAACGTTAACATATGGTTAAACTTCAGTTATGCTGAGCTGCGTGAAAATATGCGTCAGGCAAAGGATGAAGATTACAAGAATATTCTACAAGATGTTAGAATCGGGAAAGTGACTGAGCGTGCGAAAGAAGCTTTACATGCACGATTACTGTCAAATTTGTTTCCAGAAGAAGACATTCTGCCAGAGAATATTTTTCATAAAATTACTGAGAAGAAATTGGGAATATATTTGATGCCAACTCTTGCAGAATGTTCCATCTTCAACAACAAAATGTTGAATTTAGAGAACCAAGAGATTGTGAAACTGGAAGCTATTGACAGAATAGAGCATATGGGTGCAACAATTGTTTTGTCTGAGAATTTGAAATCTAAATTGGATTCGTTAGAGAAGACTATATCTAAAACTGCTGGTTTTGAAAAGACTCTGAATGTGTGCTTAAATTGCCGTATTATTTTGAGAAGGAATTTACATGTTGAAAGAGGTCTGGTAAATGGATCAATGGGTAATGTTGTTGATTTTGAGAAATACAGAAATAGGGATGGAATTGAATTTTTAAAAATTAAATTTTATGGCATTGACGAAGTACAGCTAATTGGTCGTTGCACAGCTAGGTTTTTGCTTGTAAAAGACTTATGTGTTCGCCGTAAGCAATTTCCTGTTTGCTTGGCATATGCGGTGACAATCCATAAATCACAAGGTTTAAGTGTAGACAGTGCTTTGGTGAATATTGGCAGTTCTGTGTTCAAGGAGGGTATGGCTTATGTAGCATTGTCACGAGTCAGAACTTTATCGGGTTTGTACTTCATTGAGTGTGATGTCACAAATATTTGTGCGGATCTAGATTGTGGTATGGAATACTATAGGTTAAGAAGAGAGTATGCGCCACATTTGCCTCAATATCCTTTGTTTGAGAAACGTGTGGTAGGCCGCAAACGTAGAAATGTCACTAATAGTAGGGAGGTTGTAGTAAAAAGACCAAAAGTTGATGAACCCAAAATTGTAGGCAGAAAGAAAATGAATACTGTTGAACATGTTGTTGGTTTTCAATTTGAAAATAGTTCTGGTGTGAACTGCTATGCTAATGTAGTGGTTAATGTTGTCTTTTCTCTAGAAACTTTAAAAGAACAGATTGTGATCAATTCGGATCAAAGTTTTTGCTGTTTGTTGAATTCTGTGTTAGAGAAATGTAGTGCTGATAGAACAAGAGTAGAAAGTGTGTCTGAAATTCGAAATCTGTTAGACATATGTTCAGGTCAAACACAATTCTCTCAAAATATTCAGCAAGATTGTCAGGAGTTTTTAATGTATATGCTTAATGTATTGCAAGATGAAGGTGTAGATGTAGATCATCTGTTTGGCCTTTCTTATCAATGGCAGCATGACTGCGAGAATTGTACTTTATCAAGTATTACTAGTGTAGACTCAGAAAGATTTATATATTTAACTTTGCCAGACACTAAATCAGTATCCTTTAATAAGCTAGTAAAAGCAGCCGATCAAAACATGGAGTGTAGCCATTGTAAGTCTGCAATGCTGTCCACATTATTTATACGAAGATATGGCCAGTATGTCATTTTAATGTTCCAACGATGTAGGCCTGATGGAACAAAATTGACAACTTTAATTAAAAATTTTGTGGCTTCTCAGTTGTCAATATCAGGAAGGACTTTTCTAACTGCAGCAATTATATATCATGAGGGTCCTTCAACAACATCAGGACATTACACAACTTATTTGAGGTCTGGAAACGGCTGGTCATTCTGCAATGATTCTGTTTTAACTTTCAAAAAAAGATTGCCTTTTCACCTTCAAAATTCTTACCTGGTGTTCTTACAACCAAAATTTTAGGAAAGGAATCTCGGGATTTGTTCTGAGGAATTTCAAGAGGTTCTAATAGCTCCTACACTATATAGCCTTGTGGATAAGTGTAGCACAGAGCGAAAATAGTTTTTTTAAATAAGCTAATTCAAGCAGCAGATCAAAACAAGGAGTAGAGGAAATGTAAGTCTGTAATGCTGCCTACATTATTTATAGAAACTTATCGGTGAAATGTCATTTTACAATTCCAACTAAATAAACCGGATGTAAATAAGTTGTCAAGTCTAATTAAAAATGTTTTGGCTGCACAGGCATCGATTTCAGGAAGAACATTTGTAACTGCAGCTATTATATGACATGATGGTCCTTTAACAACTTCAAGATATTACACAGCTTATTCGAAATGTAAAAAAGGCTGGTCTTTTGGCAATGATTAGAATTTGACTATGAAGCAATGTTGCCTTTTCACTTGTTTTCAGAAGTGAGAATTTAGGGTAGGTAACTGGATTATAATGATTCTAGGTGTTGCTGTAATTTAGTGTGCTGTTTTAAATTGCTTTGTATGTCTAATTTTTCTTAAAACGATGGAGCGTATCTTTCAGAAAGTGGCGGGCAGAAAATAATAACAGCACTACAGAGTATAAGCTGTTCATAGGACATCCTTTGACGTCATGGAAAGTAAGTTACTTTTGAGGAGTTCTGATTTCTGATTGATTATATGGGTTTTTTAAACACAATCATTTTGATTGTGTTTTATTTTCCCCGCTGTTATGTGATGAATACCTTCAACTCACTGTTTGCAGTGAAATTTGATATATTCTGAGAACAGCAAAAATAAACCATTTAATATGTATAATTAATTCTGTACTTTGAATTGTGATTTTTAATATGTACTTATCTTGTCTCATGCTCACTCATCTTTTACTACTTTCTATCAATTTTAAAATTTTTGTTCTCTCATTCACAGATTGAAAGTATAAAAATAACATGTGACTAAGTTAACGATAAATATAAGGTAAGTGTTTAGTACTCATTCTGTTACATCTCTTTTACATTTAACTTTTATTAGTTCCACTGCTTCATTTCTTCAACCCTCAGTTTCCTGCCTTTGCTACTTCCCTCATTCCTTTTGCTATTACTTTTTTACTCTACTCTTTCCACTCCTTTTCTCAGTCCCTCTTTAAACAGTATATCTGTGTTACTCCCTCTAACTGTCTTTCTTTTAACATTACTCTCAGTGTACTTACTCTTCTTTTTTTTTAAAAATGAAAATTTTGAGTTCGCTTCCGGTTCGTGTACCGGCGCGCGAACCGGGAAGCGAACCAAAAGAAATAGAGGTTGTCAGAGTGCTAAACATTCTCGCAATTTCTTATAAAGGGGAGGTAGTTCTGAAAAGAACTTTTTTTTATTATTTTTGTTGTTTTATATTTTTTTTATTATTTTTCTGAACATTTTATTTTTTATTTTTTGAACGGTTTTATATATTTTTTGTTTTTTTGATGGGGGGGAGAAACGAAAATGATTCATTATGAAGGGCTCAACAGGAGCAACAAAAAAAAGGATAATTTATTTTCTGGGGCGTTTTGGACATTTGTGATTGTCAATTGCTTTATTGATTAAATGTATGCTACTCTCCCTGAAGCAAATCAGTTGGCCACAAAAAATGCATACGTGCTTCACATTGCCAAATTTCATTTGGATATTTGGGACCATCTCCCTCGCCTCTGGTCCCGTCACTGCCTCTTCATTGGATGTACTGACCACAGGTGTAGGGTTATCCAGCAGATCACGTACTTGTGCAGCACTGTAATTTATAGGGTGCCACCTGTCCATGTGCCGATGCATGGTATAATTGCCATAACTGTATTTCTTTTCTGTCCCTCTGGACAGTTCATTTTTACAGATCAGACAGGTAACGTACCGGGCATTTACCTTTTTTTGTCCCTGGGGAAATGTAAAAAATTGCCATATATAATTTTCTTTGACATGGGACCTCCTCGGCTCTTCAGGTAAAAACCTTCTCGTCCCTTGCTCCTCTTCCTCTTCTTCCTCCTCTTGTTGTAGGATAACCTGAGGAGGTGGTCCTCTCTTCCTAGGAGGTGGTGGTGGTGGTGGTGGGGGTGCACCAGCTGCAGCTATTAATGAAGCCATTTCTAAGGTATTCAAAGTAGGGCTTTCTCTCATAAAAATGAAAGTCAGAGTGAGGAAAAAAGGTGGGGCTTTCATCATTTGGAAAAAAAATGTTCTAAACCAATGAAAAGTGTTATTTTTTGGTCATATGACCAAGCCTTACATCATTAGGAAACCAAAAGTAAAATGAACCAATGAAAAGTTTTATGAACAAGTCACATGACCTGTTATGCTTATGTTACGCGTCCCGCTACGCACCTGGAGTGCTTCCGGGGCGCTGCGCTTCGCGCCTCGGTTTGCGTTCCGGAGCGCTTCTGGGTGCGCTAACGCGGCACGTCATAAGATGCATTACGCGGTAATGCGATACGTCGCGCTTATGCGACGCGTCACGATGTTGCTTTCTAATGCGGTAGTTGCGCTAACGAACGTTTACCGGTTCGCGGACCGGGTCGCGGACCAAAATGAAGCTAACGGGAAGTTGCCCGGTTCGCGGATCGGCAGCGAAACAAAAAAAAAATAATTAAAAAAAATATAAAGAAAAAAATTATATTACAAAAATATAAAATATATTTTTGCATTAGAATAAGAATACATTTTACAGCTTTTGATATTTGCTATTAAAAAACCATTGAAATTCACTGAAAAAACCATAGGTTATAGACCATATATAGTTAGGAATTAGCATTTACAAAACCTTAAAAATTCACTGAAAAAACCATAGGTTATAGACCATATATAGTTAGGGATTAGCATTTACAAAACCTTAATTTACTCGCACAAAACCATTGAAATTCGCATATATAGTTAGTTGCACTAACTATATATCGCGCACCCGCAATCCACCGCTGATGATGTCACATATTACATCATTCATGACATGGTCAGTGACGGTACCTCGATGGGCAGTACATTCGCCCCGAGTGTAGCCGGATTATACGTTAGCAATTTTGAGGAAACATATGTCAACAATGAGTGTAACCCCTTCCAGAAACAAATCTATTTCTGGAAGCGTTACATAGATGATATTCTCCTCATTTGGGAAGGAAGTGTTGAGAGCCTCATACAGTTTCACAAATGGCTAAATGTTCAAGACCAATGGCTGAAATTTACATATACATCAAGTAAGGAAAGCCCAGATTTTCTTGATATAACGATCTATGTGGAAGAAGGTATACTACAAACAAAAACCTTTTTTAAACCAACGGCAAAGAACAGTTTACTGTCCTTTAACAGCCATCACCCACGACTACTCAGGGAAAATCTTCCATATAGCCAGTTTTTACGATTACGCAGGAACTGCAGTAAAACTGAGGAATACCAACTCCAAGCAGATGACCTATGTGTCAAACTCTCAGCAAGAGATTACCCCAAGAAAGTGATCAAGAACTGCAAAAAAAGAGCCAGGAACCAGAATCGGTAAAGCCTTCTAGAAACTAACCCAAAAAGTCAAGAACAAGATCTTATGACCTGTGTCACAACGTACAGCCCGGCTTCCAACCAAATTAAGAAGATAGTGAACAAACATTGGCGAATTCTAACTTCGGCCAATCTTACATGGCCCAAACCAAGATTCTCCAACAAGCGGACTCAGAACCTCAAAGACATCAGACCTCTACCAGAACAAGGAACAAAACAAATACAACTCTGGGACCTTCCACCTGTCCAGGGTCACTTCCCGTGTGGAAGTTGTTCGGTTTGCCACTTAACAGCAACAACAAAGACAATCCAACTACTACCGAACTTGAAATGGTATATGAAAACTCATACCAATTGCAACTCCAGTCATGTGATCTACATGATCACATGTCCGTGCAACATACGTTATATTGGAATGACATGCCGCAAAATAAAACAAAGAATTTGTGAGCACAGAAGTAATGTGAAGTGCAGGAAGGCCACTACAAAGATGGCCAACCATTATCTGGAGAAAGGACACACAGTGGATGACCTCAGATGGGTCATCCTAGAAACTCTGACTACAAGAGACCATAACGCAGAACGCATCCTGTTCGAAAAGGAACAGAGGTGGGTCCACGGGCTGGGAACAGATCGACAGGGATTGAATGATAATATCCCATGGGTAAGCCTGAATTGATGAAGAATTTCCATGGAACCCAACGAAGATCCCTGGCAATTCTGTGACTAAAATTCCAATCAATACAAGACTATTTTGAGACTCTAAGCCTACAGTCTGTAAACACAACACTGCCAAAGAGATATATCATAAGGTGGATAAAGTATGACTATACACCATTCCGAACAGATAACACCAGGAATCCATTGATAATAGCCCTATTAATACCATGGCTACTTAATACATCTTCATATTGAACAATATGACATACTCATAACTGAGTAAACTGGCAATTGCTGTGTGTCCGAAATACACTAACTGACCTTCTCCAAATCTCAAACGGTGCTCTTTAGAATAATTATCATAATCTTCACAGTAATACGATGTGGATGTAAATATACACGGAAGTCTTTCTTCTACACTAGTCTTCTTTCCCTTTTTTAAATAGGATGAGTGACCCAAAATCAAACCTGAATCATGGCATTAATAATCGCCCAACCCGTACAAAGTAACTGCCCTCTTTCATTAATTTAAAATCATTGACGGAATGTTTCCCGTTTTTTCGTAGTCTTTCGTCAATACCTATACCAGAGACTAGCACTTAACCCGGCCGATAGAGTAACTTCCGCATCCACGCCCAAGTGAAGTAGAGACAGCACAAGCTGCATGCAGGAAATGTGAGCGACGAGGTATGGCGATTGCGTATCAGACTACAACGGCACAGATACAGATAAGTACTTGCCCGTCCCGTTATTTAATGCCTGCTTCTGTCTTTGTAGAAGCGCCCCTCCTTAAAACTTCCTGGAGCCTGATTGAGACGTTAAACATTTAACGCATGAAAGGTATGTGTAACCGCCTAACTATTCCATCTAGCATCGGCATTATAGAGCCACGCCATCACGAGTCACCATGAGAGCCACATATTGTGGGAATTAGACTTTTTTCAGAAGCGGGACTCCGTGTTAACATCTGAGAGTCCTTTTACTTGCGCAAATCACACTTATCATGGTGGCATAATACCTCTGTATACCGAATTCAACAGTGATTCTATTCCAACTATATAGATACACCTGAATTACTTCTATGTGAAAGGTATATGAATGCATGCCTCCTGATTCATGAGACCTCTATATAGAGCATGTTGATCACAAGACTTTAAAACTAAACTGACTGGTTGCAATTGATAGTGGAAACACACCTGTTTTTTTAGTTTTTTTATTAGTTCTCTATCCCATTTATGTTTGTTATGTCAGGATGAGTATGTGGTGAGCGTCCCCCACTAAGTGTGAAGTCTTGAAGCGAAGTTTACTCATGAGCAACATTTTAACAACTTTCTAAGTAACACACACGTCCCTATGACCCTGGAATATGTATGAATCCTAACCACTTCTGACAACATATTCTGTGATATTCTCAACCCACAATTCAATCCCGGACAATAAAGTGCATTTTCCCTGGAATGATTGGATTGTTTTTATAAATTCACTCACACACCACCCACTGTCACTAATCACTACTGTTTTTAACCTAGGGTGTTCTCCTCCTGGTGGAGGGTGCATACCAATTGACCCTATGATTTTGCACAGACGTGTAAACGAAGGCGGAGAATCAACATATACCGCCCATACCACCATTGCTACACGTAAATGAGGGTCTTTTACCAAGGGTCATCTCAGTTAGAACTGTACCCCGGTTATACAGGACAAGTGATCCTCCCTCCCCCTTTTTGATTGAAAATCAGTATTATGAACGCCAGGAATTTAGAAGCGAAGGGTAATGAGGATAAAAAGACTAAAGAGTTGAAAACAAAGGTTATGTTGGCTCAGGCTTATGGTCCGCCTTCTAGAGGTAATGATAGAGGTGGACGTGGATCTTATGGTTTGTCCTTTCCTTCCTATACTCGTTCGAATTTGCCTGTTGACTAGTATGCGTACTGCAAGAAATTTGGACATTGGATTTCTGATTGTCCAGTGCTGCGTGCTCAGCAGTATCCACGTGGTCGGGGACAAATGAGAAGTCGTTCAGGATATTCAGGTCCTAGAGGAAGCATGAATGAGCGGACTAGGTTTGATGCTAATACATGTGGGCAGGATGGGTTTGACACTTTTGATAGAAGATACCAATATCAAATGTCCGACTATGTGCCGTCTGATTTTCAAGATTCTGCTTATGCATAGGATTGCCTAGGATGGGGTAAGGAATCAGTTGAAGTTCCAGTAGATCAGAGGGGTCTCTATGTTACAGCACATGTTTTGGGTTCTACTGATCAGTTTCTGGTTGATACAGGAGCTACTCTTAGCACCTTATCTAAACAATTGGTTCCAAGGGCCCCCTGTCTGGCTCAACCATTACATTGATAGGGTTCAATGGATCGTCTTCCCTTAGCCCATTGTCACAACCACTCGCATTCCATGTCCATTTTTGCTCTCTCCGAACACACCAGACAATATTGTGGGTCTTGATATGCTCAAGTATTTCAGGGCTACGATACGATGTTCTCCTGAAGGAGTGCGTATTATTTTGAATGACAACTACCCCATGACTGAGAGATCTTGTTTGGTTAAAGAAGATACTGCATTAACTTCACTCCCTAGTGCTTTGTGGGCTACTTCAGACACTGATGTAGGACAAATGGTTATTCCACCAGTGCGCATTAGTGTCAAGGAGGGCGCTTCATTGCCGCGCTTGCCTCAATATAACATTTCTCAGGAAGGTGAAAAAGCACTCATTCGCATTGTCCATGATTTGATTAAAGTGGGGGTTGTGGAGGAAGTCCCTTACAATGTTTGTAACAGTCCTATTCTGCCCATTTTGAAAAAGGATAGTGATACTAGCATTTACAGATTCATTATTGATTTGCGAGAAGTTAACAAGATTGTAGTACCACAAGACCCAGTGGTTTCTGACATAACGACACTACTTACTTTGGTTCCCCCGACAGTGACTACATTTAGCGCGATTGATATGAAGAATGCTTTCTCCTCAATCCCTATTCATCCTGATAGCAGATATTTGTTTGGTTTCACTTTAAATATTCAAACATGCACATTTTGTAGAATTCCTCAAGGGTGTAGGAAGGTGGAATCTGACTATATGGTTACCCCAACTTTTTTCCTGGTGTTTTGCTGGTTTTTGACTTAGTTGGCCTGGGACCCTGCTATTCAGGACCACAGACTATCTGCTTTCTCTATAGAATGGACTCCATGTACTTTGGGTACATACCAGATTAGGTATTGGGTCACCTTTGTGAACCCCTGTATAGGTACCCAGGGCATAGGTGCATCAAAGGCCTACCAGGGGCGGCAGCATGTATTATGCCACCCCTGGCTGGCCCTCCAAACTGACACCACAGGCTGATCACTCAGCTTGGGTAAGGGGTGTAATCACCCCTTACTTAGTGTTGGTTCCCGCCTCTAATGCCCAGAACACTGCAGGAACGTAGTATGGCTCAATCCGCTACCCCTGCCCAAGTGCAGCTCACTGAATGAAAACAATGAGCTAACAAGTGAGCACTAGAGAGAGGGTGGGAGACAAAACAAGGGCAGGAGACAAAGGGACGACTTCTACTCGAGTCAGAACCTCCAGGGATAACCAACTGCCTCCACGTAACTGCTCCTATAATGCAAAACACAATATTCCACTCCTGTCCTGAATCTACGTCACACCCCTCCACCTTATGCTATGCCCATGCCATACCCATGTAACAAAACACACAATCTCCTTACCAGTTCTGGGTGCGTCTCGTGAAGTAGTCCAAACAGCGTGATAGTGATCAAAGATTCTTGCCAAGTCACGTCTCCGGGAAGTGGCAAAGACAAAGGCTCCCACCCGTTTCAGGTTTGTAGTAAGGGGGAAAAAGTCATTCATCAGACATAAAAAAACCCCTTACAAAGCGTTATTCAGTAAAAAGGTATTGGGAATGTAGAACGGAGAACAGACTACATAACAGAAAGAACAACGAACACGATCTTTGTTCCGACCTCGAATACGCCAATTGCGCCCAATCCGGCACAACGACGTGGATGGAGTCCAGAATCACCCGGAAGTCAGATGTGTAATCCGTACGTGCCACTGCGCGTCTCTCAAGGCAGTCCTCCGGAGTCTTGATAATCCCAAAACAGAAAGTTCTCCTTATCAAAGTGCTCAAAGAGGGAAGCCGGAGCCCCAGCAATCCCCTTATGTGCCAGAAACGGAAAAAACGTGAAGCCCCTATGCACCAGGGAACACACGAGTGCAGACTAGGAAACGGGAACAGGGACACAGACTGGGAGGGAAGGAGGAATTCAACGAGCACTATACCAAATGCTGGGAACAAGGAAGGGCCAAGAGAAATGCCGGCACGAGCCCGTGAGCATCGGCCAGCACGAACCGCCAATCAGCAACAGACCCAGGACCTGGAACCCAACTCAAAAAAGATACCAAGCACCATAGCAGGGGCGGACTCAGCTTAAATCCCCTTACTGGTAAGTCATGTGATGGCAATAGCATGGTCATAGAAAGGGGACTAAAGCCCGGATCTTAACAGTACCCCCCCCCAATGATCCTCCCCACCGGACGGGGCTTAGTGGGATGCTGCCTATGGAACAACCGGACCAACCTAGGAGCACGCACCCCACCAGCAGGCTCCCAGGTCCGATCCTCAGGAGTATATCCCTTCCAGTCCACAAGGTAGAACAACCGGCCCCTCCTACGCCTAGAATCCAGTATAGCTTGGACCTCGAACTCCTCCTGACCATCAACTAACAAAGGGGGTGGAGGTGGCAAAACCTGAGCAGAAGGCACATAAGGCTTAATCAAAGACGTATGAAACACGGGATGGACCTTATAATCCTCAGGCAGCTCGAGCTTCATGGCCACAGGGTTGATCACCTACACAATGGGAAAAGGGCCCACATACCTAGGTTGTAACTTACGGGAACCCTGCAGTCTGAGATTACGGGTGGCTAACCTAACCCGCTCACCCACCTTATAGGAAGGAGCTGGTGCTCTATGTTTGTCGGCCTGCGCTTTCATATTAGCCTTAGCCTCCTGCAACTGAACCCATGCAATGCCCCAGATGTTACTCAACGTCCTACACACCTCGTCTATGGCAGGGACATATCCCGTGGGCTGGATGGTTACTGCCCTAGGATGATTCCCCATTGAACAAAAGAAGGGAGTCATACCCAAAGCGGAATGCAAGCTGTTATTATAGGCAAACTCCACCAAAGGAAGAGCAGTTACCCAATCACAAGACAGGGAAGATACAAGGCACCTCAAATATTGCTCCATCGTTTGATTCGTGCGCTCGGTCTGTCCATCAGATTGTGGATGGTAAGCAGAAGACAGTCTTATCTCCATTTTGAGCACTGAACAAAACTCCGTCCAAAAATGGGACACAAACCGAGCCCCCGGTGGGTTATGACCGCAGACAGCAACCCATGTATCCTCACCACTGAATTCATGAACACCAATGCCATTTCTCTAGCCGTAGGGATCTTAGGTAGTGGAATGAAATGCGCCATTTTAGTAAACAAATCCACTACCACAAAGATGGCAGTGTATCCAGAGACAGACGGAAGATCAGTCACGAAGTCCATACTTATCGTATGCCAGGGAGCCGGAGGAATTTCCAGGGGCTGCAACAACCCAGACGGTTTGCTATGTGTGGGCTTACTAGTGGCACAAACTGGGCATGCCGCTACATAACCCTGAATGTCCCGAGCCAATGTGTCCCACCAAAACCATCGCAAACACATCTCCTTCGTCTTCTATACCCCGGGATGTGCCACCAATGCAGATGAGTGACACCACTGCAATACCGAATCTCTCAACGTAGGGGGAACAAACAAGCGACCCTCATGATACAACAATCCATCCTGAACTAACACCTGGGGCAGTAACAACCAAGGGGCCAAGTCCACCTGGCACAGTCATTCCTTTACTTGGGATGTAAACTCATCTGTCATCATGACCCCTACAATCCTTTTACCATCGATCATAGGTCTTACCTCTCTCACAGACCCTGCCTCCCTATGATCTACATGAATACGGGAGAGAGCATCGGATTTAATCTGCTGCGCTGCGGGCCTATAAGTAATGACAAAATCATATTAATTGAAGAAAAGTACCCACCGCATTTGACGTGGCGTCAAAGCCCGAGCAGAACGAAAAAACTCCAAATTCTTGTGATCGGTATAAATAGTGATGGTATGCCTGGCTCCCAAAAAGTAATGCCGCCATTCCTCAAAAGACAACTTAACCGCCAGCAGCTCCCTTTCGGCCACTGTGTAGTTACGCTCTGCTGGCAACAAGGTTTTCTAGAAGAAGGCAATGGGGTGCATAAATTCAGTATCAGCGTCCCTTTGAGACAAGACCCCTCCTACAGCACACAAGGATGCATCAGTCTCAACGAAGAACGGCAGGGCAGGATCAGGATGTACCAATACAGGAGCCGTTGTAAACTTCCCAAGCAATTGCTGGAAGGCTTCCTGTACCTTAATTGACCACACAAACGGAAGCCCCTTCCTCAGCAACCGCGTCATAGGTGCCACTATATCAGAGAAATGGGAAATATAGCGCCTATAAAAATTGGCAAACCCCAAAAGGACCTGTTTATCCTTGACTGACGATGGCATGGGCCAAGTGAAAATAGACTCTATCTTCCTGGGGTCCCTCTGGATGCCTCCTGCTGAGATAACAAATCCCAAAAACTCCACCTTACAGGCACTGAACTGACATTTCTCTAATGTGGCATACAAATGATGGTCTTGCAATTTCTGCAGCACTTGAGTCACATGCTTTTGATGTTCAGCATCGGTCTCTGAGAAGATTAATATATCATCCAGATAGACAATGACAATCTATCTAGATAATCTCGAAGGACCTCATTAATGAAGAACTGAAAGGCTGCTGGTGCATTGCACAAGCCAAATGGCATCACGAAATACTCGAACAAGCCGTACTTAGTTTTAAAGGCAGTCTTCCACTCATCCCCGGGACGTACTCGAATAAGATGGTATGCACCCCGCAAATCCAATTTGGTAAACACTGTTGCTTTCCTCAACTGGTCTAACAACACAGGTATAAGCGGGAGTGGGTACTTGTTCTTTACTGTTGCTTTGTTCAGGGCCCTATAATCCACACATGCCCGCAAGGTGCCCTCCTTCTTCGGAATGAAGAAGATAGCCGAGGATACAGGCGAACAAGAGGGACGGATAAAACCCTTCTTCAACATGTCATCCAAGTATTCCTTGAGATGTAACTCCTCTGGTTCCGAGAGTGCATAAATGCGACTACATGGTAATGTAGCACCCGGCACTAGGTCGATCTTACAATCGAACGTACTGTGAGGAGGGAGGCCCTGAGCATGACCCTCATCAAAGACATCTCGATAGGCCAAATACTGCGAAGGAACAGAACCCACATCACTCACAGCACAAGTCAAAGGGGACGCCCAATCCGTGGCCTCCCGATAACAATTCTTTAAACAATGTGCGGAGTCCAAGGTTACCAAACGTTGAACCAAATCGTTCTTAGGATTATGCTCCTGTAGCCAGGGTACCCCTAACTCTAAGCCAAAGGAAGGGGCGTCAATCAAATCAAAACAGACTGACTCAGAATGGCCAATCTTGCACAATAAGCACAATGGTACGGTCTGACGCGTAATGGAACCAGATGTCAGCTCTGTTCCATCGATGGCTCTCACCGGATCCGGCTGTTCTTTATAAAGACAAGGTATCAACAACTTATCCGCCAAGGAGATGTCAATGAAGTTCCCTGTGGCGCCAGAATCCAACAAAACCGACAGTGGTACTCTGTTGCAATCAGAAAGCAACAAGTAGGCAGTAATGATGAAATGTCTAGGCACCCTATCTACAACGCCCAGAACATCATACGAACCCCTGGTGTCCTCCATCTGAGAAAAACCACCATCATGCTGAATACACGCTACCTTCTTACTGTACGTAGTGCTAGAAGGCTTCACGGGACATTCCCTAGCATAATGGCCTCCCTGTCCACAATACAGACACAGGTTCTTCTCTCTTCGTCGTTTCTTTTCCTCAATAGTCAATGTACCTCTTATCCCACCAATGTCCATTGGTTCAGGCGCTGTCTTGTACTCCACTATAGGTTTCACCTCCGGTTTAACATACCCCCCACGTGACCCCTGAAAGCGGTTGCGTTCCCCACGTCTCTCAGTTAGCCTATGGTTTAATTTGACCACAAGATCGATGAACGCAGCACAGTCATTAGGAGGATCAACTACCTGGCACACAATGTCTTTATGGTCCTCACAGAGACCATGATAGAACAATGAAGTCCTTTTGGCCATTGGCCACTGGGTTTCGGACACCAACCGGTTAAATGTGGAAATATACGTTAGCAAATCCTGCCTGCCCTGCCTTAACTTCAGAAGTTCTGCATCGCTGGCCTGCATAAAAGTATGCTTAGCGAATAAGCCCCGCATTAACTCCTTAAAATCAGTGTAGTTATATAGTATACGATCATCATTGTCCACAAGGGGAATAGCCTACTGAGCAGCAGTGCCAGCCAAATACGAGATGGTAAATGCACCCTTCGCCGAATCGTCGGGAAAGGCATTAGGCCTACACATAAAATGTAATTGGCACTGATTCATGAATGTGCCAAATTTCTCACTATCCCCTGTAAACCTCTCCGGGGGTGCCAAAGGGACAGGGACGGGAGACGTTACTGTTACATTAAATGGAGCCCCTCCGCTAGTACTCTGTCCAGCCCCCCCAGTGTACTGGAATGTCGCAGGCTGCAGAACAGGACCTTGACCCCTATGTTGTGACTGTTCTCTGGCTTTCACCGCACCTAGTTCTTGCTTTAACCCCACATTTTCCTGTCTCAGCTCCTGTACCTGGTTCTGTAATGCAGCAATAGCTCCCATTAAATCCTGTATAGTAGGAGAACCAATGGCCCCACCCGTGGGATCCGACAGATCGTCCATACTCGTCCGGGCAGTGTATTGTAATTCTTGGGCTTGTAAGCATGGGCGAAAAATCCGTTCCGCTCGCGGATTTTGCGGATTTTTGGGAAATTCGCAATCCGCGAGATTCGCGAATCTCCCGCAAAATCCGCAAATCCGCGAGCAGCGGATTTTGCTCGCACTGCTCGCACTGTTCGCGTGAGTTCGCGCCCCGCGAATAAGTGCAAAATTGCAGAAATACGATCTTAGCAAAACTGAAAGTAACTACTTACCAGGTTCAAAAGTTCAGGCTCATCATTAGTAGCCATTTCCTGTAGTGCTTCCTGAGGGGCCCCTCCAGAGTTCAGTTGCCAGTTGAAACTATTATGTGACCCTGCTCTGAACCTCAGAATAGTTACACATATGCCACAAAGGTCCTGAATTACAGCTAAGGGAGACAAGCAGGAGCCAGGCTGGAAGTTAAAATCCATTAATCAGCCCCTAATTCATTATTGTCAGTTGGGGCAGGGCAGGTGTTGTAACTAATTTTGCAACAATGAAAGCACTTAGCAAGTGCAAAAGATCACTAATCAGGGCGCACTAAGGAAGCAGGTGCCAGCTAAAAAAATATTCTGTGACACATTAATCAGCCCCAAATTAATTCAGGTCACTTGAGGCAGGGAAGGTGTGCTTTGCTTTGCCGAAAATAATGTACACTGGACAACCAGAGGGTGTGGTGATGAAACAGAGGGTGGCATGGGTGGGCCAGAGGGTGGCATGAGTAGTCAGAGAGTGGCAGTGGTGACAGAGAGTGGCAGTGATGAAGAAGAGTGTCCCAAACAGGCTGGACACGTAGAAACAACAAGTTCGCAAAACTTGCGACCCGACAGGTAAGTTCGCAAATTGCGAAATTGTAAAAACCCTCGCGAACTGGCAGAAACACGGGCGAACACAAAAAAAAAAATCCGCAAATTCGCGGGAATTCGCGGATTTTGCGGATTGCGAATCCGCAAATCCGCAAAATTCACGAACGCGAGAGCCGCAAAATTCGCCCATGCTTATGGGCTTGGTATTCTGTTGGTTTCCGCCTCTAATGCCAGAACACTGCTGGAACGTAGTATGGCCCAATCCGCTACCCCTGCCCAAGTGCAGCTCACTGAATAAAAACAATGAGCTAACAAGTGAGCACAGGAGAGAGGGTGGGAGAAAAAACAAGGGCAAGAGACAAAGGGACGACTTCTACTCGAGTCGGAACCTCCAGGGATAACCAACTGCCTCCACGTAACTGCTCCTATAATGCAAAACACAATATTACACTCCTGTCTTGAATGTACGTCACACCCCTCCACCTTATGCTATGACCATGCCATACCCATGTAACAAAACACACGATCTCCTTACCAGTTCTGGGTGCAGGGTGCGTCTCGTGAAGGAGTCCAAACAGCGTGATAGTGATCAAAGATTCTTGCCAAGTCACGTCTCCGGGAAGTGGCAAAGACAAAGACTCCCACCCGTTTCAGGTTTGTAGTAAGGGGGAAAAAGTCATTCATCAGACATAAAAAACCCTTACAAAGCATTATTCAGTAAAAAGGTATTGGGAATGTAGAGCGGAGAACAGATTGCATAACAGAAAGAACAACGAACACGATCTTTGTTCCGACCTCAAATACGCCAATTACGCCCAATCCGGCACAACGACGTGGATGGAGTCCAGAATCACCCAGAAGTCAGATGTGTAATCCGTACGCGCCACTGCGCGTCTCTCAAGGCAGTCCTCCGGAGTCTTGATAATCACAAAACAGAAAGTCCTCCTTATCAAAGTGCTCAAAGAGGGAAGCCGGAGCCCCAGCAATCCCCTTACGTGCCAGAAACGGCAAAAACATGAAACCCCTATGCACCAGGGAACACACAAGTGCAGACTAGGAAACGGGAACAGGGACACAGACCGGGAGGGAAGGAGGAATTCAACGAGCACTATACCAAACGCTGGGAACAAGGAAGGGACAAGAGAAACGCCCACGAGCCCGTGAGCATCGACCAGCACGAACCGCCAAACAGCAACAGACCCAGGACCTGGAACCCAACACAAAAAAGATACCAAGCACCATTGCAGGGGCGGACTCAGCTTAAATCCCCTTACTGGTAAGTCATGTGATGGCAATAGCATAATCATAGAAAGGGGACTAAAGCCCGGATCCTAACACTTAGATATAGTATATCTATATCTACCTTTACATATAGACACATAAGCACCTATAAGTCACTCCTATGGTAGGCCTCGACAATCCTGGAAGCAGAGTGCTTGGTTTTATGTGAGAGGGTGCCCTAGCATGAGCGGAGCCCCTCTGCAGCTTTCAGAACCATCTCCTTATGATATAGCCATACCATATACTCTTAAGTGCATTATAATCCTTGCGGTTAATGCTAACTTTGGTATGGCTTTATCAAAACATGTTGTGTAAGGTGTAAAACACTTTGGAATACTACCCCCGCCAATTCTGGTGGCGGGGGTAGCATTCCACCCTTCTAGGCTTTACCCGGTTAAAGTTAAACAGAGCCCCAGCATTACAAAATGGATGCTGCTACCACAGACACAAGCCTGACCTCCTGCTGCTGGACGAAACTCCAGCAGGGGAGGCCTGGACAATAGGTTTCCTGTCCAGGGAGGTGCCAGCACCTCCCCAGACAGGCAGATGTGTATTGGGACAGGGAGAGCTGCATCAGCAGATGCTTTTTAAGACACTGCCTGGGGCACACAAGGTGCTCCATGCATAGCCCAGTTCAAACCAGTTGCTGGGGCACTCCAGCCCTATCTCTGGCATTAAACTGGACAAAGGGAAAGAGGTGTAACCAACTCCTTCCCAGGTCCACCCATAGGAGGGACCTAGGCAGGTAATCCAGCCCCTTAGCTTAGTATAAGTATAGGAGCTGTGTCCCCAGGACTTTAGATTATCCTGGAAAGAAACTTTGAAACAGAACTCTTGGACCTTCGACATTCTATTCTGACTAGAAGACGGAAGACATCTCCCTTGTGGTCAAGGAGTGACCACTCTGTGCAAACAGGCACCACCAGTAACTTGCCAGTCTGCTTTGTTGATGCTCCCACCAGAACCCGAAGACTCAGCAACACAGAAACTGGACTCTCAGACTTCTCTAACTCCGACCCACATCCACAGCAAAGCTGAGACCCGTGGCGGACATGAGAGACGTGGGACCGGACACCCTGGACATCCTGCATTTTGCTAACTGCTCAACTACCAAGGTACCCTCACAGTTGTGCTGTGGGGTACGAGAAGCCCCAGACCTGAACACCATTTGCACTGAAGCTCAGACCTCCACAATCCACAAGTGCTGCGAAGGGTCTGCTCTTGCATTTCAGCTTGATGCATCTTCCTGTTTGCTAGCCCATTGGCTAGTGATCCCCCTGAAGACTTTTGTTTTGAACTAAACTGCTTTCCTGGTTGCTCAAGGCTTGCTCCAGATTCCCTTCAAAGGAGAAGTGCCATAGACCTTGCTGGTCTGCAACAGAGCCAATCTTGACATCCTGCGTGGGTTGCGTTTGCCAAGGCTTGCTTGGTCCAATCTGGATACCAACACCTCAGTCAACTAGATCCTTTGTGGGACAGTTCGAATCCAGCGCCTAGTCATTCTCGATGCCTCCTGAACCTCGTGGCTGAAGAGACAAACTCACCTTCTTCACCTTCAAGCACGCGACATCGCCTGGTTCCTTCCTGCTTCCTTCCTGGTCACTGGCTAGTGACCCAGACTCTGTCCCCTCTGCTTTCAGGTTCTTCACATCGCCGATCCACCCTTGGATCTACCCGGACACTTTTCCTCTGGTTGCCTGCAGCACTTCTTTGCAGATCTCCATTGAAAACGACGACGAAACCCGACACGAAAATACACCTATGCATCCGGCTTCCCTGGGTGAAGTAACACGAGAACTCCGGTGCTCCCATGGGTCTTGACTCTCGAAGTGTCCTAGTTTAAAAGGGTTCCACCCTAGTCCATCCGGAAGTGTCCTTAAACAGTAACTTTGTAACTTCTTCGTTTCCCATTATAAGTCAATGGTAATTCGCGACTGTGTTTAGACACTGCACGCATCTCCCGTGGGCCTCCTACTTCCTAACCTTTGGTTGTTTAGTGTAGTCCCAGTGATTCTACAGGCCCTAGGCCTTCTGTCTAACTCTCACATGGTTCTTATACCACTTTCTTAGTATATGGTTCGTGAGGCCCCTAGGGCATAACCGTATATGTGCAACTTATTGTATGCTAATTGAGTAACTTGTGATGTACTTTGACCTCGGACCTCATAAAGAGTGCAGAGGGGTTGTGTTAGAAATAAATACATATTTGATATATACCTTGTGTGGTGTCCTTTCATTTGGTACTCAAGGGATTATAATTGGTAAAACAGCTTGCTTCACATGCTCTCTGAAGTCTTAGCCTATGACTGCTGGTCCATGCTACCACTAGGATAGCTTGTCTATAAGGTTGACTTTGCAACCACCATCAATAAGGGTTGATTAGACTGGTGCAAGGTGCCCACTAGAATAGTGGACATCATATGCCAGGCTAACTTCTCACATTTACACTGAGAGTCCTAGTATCTATAGCCAAGCACTGAAAAGACAACTTGATTCTTTCGTCTTACCTAAAGGGGTGGCTCTCATTCAATATGTTGATGACATCTTGTTGGCAGCCTATACGCCTGAACCATGCGAAGAGTGTACTTTGTCTTTGCTTTCTTTTCTTTCTACACACCATCATAAAGTGTCACGAAAGAAATTGCAATATTGTAGACCGAAGGTAACCTACTTAGGTCACCTTCTGTCTAAGGAGGGCCGTGCATTGACACCATATCGCATTCAAGCAATTTTAGACACACCAGTACCTTCCACTCAGAAAGATGTCCGTGCATTCATTGGTGGGACCTCATTTTGTAGGCAATGGATATTAGGGTTTTCTCTCTTGTCAACCCCTTGCTAGCACTTTTGACGAAAGATACTCCAATGCCCCGTCCATGGACAGATGAATGTGAGAATGCTTTTCGAAAGTTGCGTCAAGCTCTTTGTTTTGCACCAGTGTTAGGCACTCCAGATTACACGAAGCCTTTTACACTCTATGTACACGAAAAAGATGGATGTGCATTGTCAGGTCTAGTACAAACACACGGTGACAAGCAGCGTCCCTGTGCATATTTTTTAGCCGTCCTTGATCCTGTTGCTCGTGCATTGCCTGGGTGTTTTCATTCAGTTGCAGCAACAGCTGTGTCCATACGTCATAGTGAAGGGATAGTTTTGTCACACAAACTGTTGGTGCTAGTACCCCATGCAGTAGATGCCCTTTTGAATCAGACTAAGACACAACACTTAACTAGTGCTCATCTGACAGGATATGAATTGACACTGTTAGCACCTCATATTACCTTGAAGAGATACGCGACACTGAACCCAGCCACTTTGTTGCCATATCCTGCGACTCAGTCTCAATCAAAGGAGCCTCACGATTGTATATTCCTTACTGAGGAACAGACAAAGGGTCGCATCGATTTGCAAGATACGCCCCTTCCAGATGTAGATGAGGAACTGTGGGTTGATGGGTCCTGTTTGAAGTTACCAGATGCCACGACCTCAGCTGCATATGCAATTACGACACTTCAGACAGTAGTGGAAACAGCTCGCATACCTCAGAAGTCGGCTCAAGCAGCTGAGCTAATAGCTTTGACACAAGCTTGTGAGCTTAGCACTGACTTGTGTGTGAACATCTATACAGATTAGGCGTGGGCGGAAAATCCGTTCCGCTCGCGGATTTTGCGGATTTTCGGGAAATCCGCAATCCGCGAGATTTGCGAATTTCCCGCAAAATCCGCAAATCCGCGAGCAGCGGATTTTGCTCGCACTGCTCGCACTGTTCGCGTGAGTTCGCGCCCCGCGAATAAGTGCAAAATTGCAGAAATACGATCTTAGCAAAACTGAAAGTAACTACTTACCAGGTTCAAAAGTTCAGGCTCATCATTAGTAGCCATTTCCTGGAGTGCTTCCTGAGGGGCCCCTCCAGAGTTCAGTTGCCAGTTGAAACTATTATGTGACCCTGCTCTGAACCTCAGAATAGTTACACATATGCCACAAAGGTCCTGAATTACAGCTAAGGGAGACAAGCAGGAGCCAGGCTGGAAGTTAAAATCCATTAATCAGCCCCTAATTCATTATTGTCAGTTGGGGCAGGGCAGGTGTTGTAACTAATTTTGCAACAATGAAAGCACTTAGCAAGTGCAAAAGATCACTAATCAGGGCGCACTAAGGAAGCAGGTGCCAGCTAAAAAAATATTCTGTGACACATGAATCAGCCCCAAATTAATTCAGGTCACTTGAGGCAGGGAAGGTGTGCTTTGCTTTGCCGAAAATAATGTACACTGGACAACCAGAGGGTGTGGTGATGAAACAGAGGGTGGCATGGGTGGGCCAGAGGGTGGCATGAGTAGTCAGAGAGTGGCAGTGGTGACAGAGAGTGGCAGCGATGAAGAAGAGTGTCCCAAACAGGCTGGACACGTAGAAACAACAAGTTCGCGAAACTTGCGACCCGACAGGTAAGTTCGCAATTTGCGAAAGTGTACAAAACCCTCGCGAACTGGCAGAAACACGGGCGAACACAAAAAAAAAAAAATCCGCAAATTCGCGGGAATTCGCGGATTTTGCGGATTGCGAATCCGCAAATCCGCAAAATTCGCGAACGCGAGATCCGCAAAATTCGCTCATGCTTAATACAGATAGCCGCTATACTTTTGTTGTGGCCCATGATTTTGGCCTGCTTTGGAAGGAAAGAGGCTTTCTTACATCCCACGGGATGCAGATACTGCATGGAGAATTAGTACATAACCTTTTGACTGCGCTGACATATCCGAAGAAGATAGCGATTGTGAAGTGTAGTGCAAACAAGAACGTGACTGATAAGATAGGACAAGGTAATGCCTTTGCAGATCGCGTAGCTCGTGAGACTGCAATTCAACCAAGCACTACTTCTATGTATGTAGTTAAGTCTCAAGCTGAGCGATGGCATGATGCTAGACAGGAAGTGTTAGATGAAGAACTTGAGCAATGGGCTAAAGAAGGAATATTGGACGATGAGAGTTGTTGGCGCAACAAAGACATGGATAAATGGAACTTGCCTGCAGCATATTTACAACCTATGGTTCAAATGGCACATGGGCTGGCACATGTTGGAGCTCTAGCAATAACTAAATTGCTTACGCAAGTTTGGGAGCATCCTGAAATTGCCAGCACAGCTAAAAGAGTAGTACAGTCCTGTTTGATCTGTTGGCAGTATAATCCTGGTAAAGGGACACCGACTCCTACAGGAGGGTTTGCTACACCAATTGCACCTTTTGAAGTTTTGCAGATGGATTACATCCAACTTGAACGCTGCAATAATCTGAAATACGTCCTAGTGGTGGTATATGCCTTCAGTAAATGGATAGAGGCACACCCTACAAAGGATAATACTGCTCTCACCACAGCGAAGGTGCTTCTAAAGGAGTTTTTCCCTAGATATGGTGTTTGTAAACTTTTGTGGAGTGACAACGGACCTCATTTTATTGGGCAAGTTGTTGAGCATGTCCTGAAAGGATTAGGGATCAAGCAGAAATTCCATGCAGTCTTCCACCCGCAATCAGCAGGATTAGTGGAAAGGTACAATGCTACTTTGAAATTGAAGTTGGTGAAAATACTGGCTTCCACGTCTTTGAAGTGGCCAGATGCACTACCCTTGGCATTGTTGTCCATAAGATCAGTGCCACATTCATAATCTGGCTTTACAACATATGAAGTGGTCTTTGGGAGACCAATGAACATTTGGGGAGTTCCTAAGCCATGCCCCATACATGATGTTCCATGTGTTCTGATGAATGATTATTTGACACAGTTAACCAACAGTTTGATCTCTATTCATCAACAGGTTCAAGAAGCTCTTCCTGACAGATCTACAGGTGAGGCCCATGAACTCCATCCTGGCGACCACGTGATGGTCAAGGTCTTCGACAGATCGAACAGTTTGGAACCGAGGTGGCGAGGACCGGAGCAGGTGCTCCTAGCAACAAGGACAGCAGTTCGAGTGATGAACAAGAAGAACTGGGTCCATAGCACACACTGCAAACGTGTGTCCCCTGCCTTGGTGGAACCTGCTGTGTTGACCGACCATCGAGAGATTCTGGAGACAGAGAAAGACCAAGCTATCTCACCTGATGAATCTGCGGAAATCTTCCCGGACCACACGATCGCTGTAAATCCTGATATCTGCTGAGACCAAGGAAAGAATCTGCTTTGCTGAAAAGGACTGGTTGAGCTACCGCCCTGGGTTAGTGAAACGGAACGCCGATGTAGCAAGGGGGGGGGGATCAGTCCTGCGTAGTGTAGTGACAACCGTCTTTTCCCGTGGTGAAGAAATCAGCGGCTGCCCAGGGATAAGAGCTCCAACGATTGTTTCAACGAGTTTGTAGAAAGATCAATTATCGCTGTTGCTAAAATGCATAACAAAAGAATCATTTGTGCTGTAGGGTTTGTTGTTGCTCTGGTGGTTATGGCAATAATCACCTGGTTTGTTGAGAAAGTGGCTCCTGCTTGACAGCTTTTTGTTGCCACTACTACAGTACCAATGGAACATCACTACTTCACGCTTTCCTATCATGAGCAGAAGCATCGACAATCCTACTTAAACAACACTTTTATTCAAATGTTGCATCATACACATAATGCCACGAATACCACCAACTGTTGGGTGTGTGGGATGATAACTGCTCACCAGAAAAACGGAGGAACACCTTTTATTCCTCTGCCTTTTTTCCATAATGATTCATGTCAAGCTTGGTATGCACTTTTGTTTGCTTCTGGAAAGCCTTCAGTAGGTGGGATTAACTTTCTTCTGAATAAAGTATGCTATCTAGATACAGATGGTTATCCTCAAGCTAAAGGGACTAAATGGGAATGGGGAGAGTATCAACCTGACAATATTTCGACACCATATGTCTTTACAAACATGAGAAATATTAAGAACAATGGACCTTTTGTAATTTCTGTGACCAGAGCTAAAGCAGATTTGTGTATAAAGAGTGTTGGGAGAATTCCAGTGGGACGGAGTGAATGTATTTTGACACTGACTATTGAAGGTGCTAATAACAGCAGTTTTACAGCCTCACAAAATCCTTATTTCATGTGTGGAAATAAGGGATACTATTAACTACCTGTTGGGTGGTCAGGGATCTGCTATGTGTCCTTTCTGTTGCCCCCTGTGTTTTTGGCACCTGCGTCATATCACCTTGACTTCAAATTGTACAATGACATTTCCAAGAACAGAAATAAGAGGACAATAAGTACTGATGAAGTGGATCAAACTGACACTGTTCTACAACATTATGTTGATTTTAACTTAGGATTGTTCTTCTTTGTGGGTGCTGCATTGAATAGCAGAAAGATAAGGCGATTGACTCGTGTTGTGGAAGCTGTCACCAATCAAACAGCTATGGCACTTGGGAACATTACAGAGGAACTGCGAATTGCAAGGATTGTAGCACTCGAAAACAGAATGGTGCTTGATGTGATTTTGGCTGATCGATGTGGTGCATGTCACATCATCGGTAGCAGCTGCTGCGTATTTATACCAGATCACTCACCTTCAGTATATGACGCAATATCAAAACTGCATAAGATTGCTGCAGAGTTTCACCCAGAGACTGGTACATGGACTTTTTCGACCTGGTTCTGGACACTATTTGCTACTTGGGGCTGGAAACTACTGACTATTTTATGTATACTGTTGGCGATATTATTTACATGCTGTATAAAATGTGGTCCTATGCTTTGCTCCATATGCATCACTGCTTGTACACCTGCCAAGAGAAATATTGCAGAAATAAAAGAACAAAAAATGCTAAATAAATAGATCATTGAGATTATGAGCATCAATGTACAGGATGCATATCTAGAGTACCTCAGATGAACGACTGTCTTCAGCTAATGCTAAAAGGGTCGTCTGTTGTAATTTGGCAGCAATTAGGTTAGCATTAGCAGAAGCCATCCTGTATTTAGAGACTATCTTGTCCATTTTGTGGAATCCATTTTGTATTTCTGTCAGCCATTTTGTTTGCCGTGTGCTACCATGTGCACGCCATGTGCTCTGTCCTACCTTCCTGTTAACTGCTCTTGAAATCTGCCTAGAGACAAGATATATTTAGCCTTTTCTGGTACGCACATGCTCAGTTGAGCTTGCAGCTGTCCTTGCAGCTGTCCCTAGTCTGTAACTGTTCACCAGAATTAGCAACTGTTAGCTCCTCCCACTTGTTGACTATGCATTTTCTGTATGACCCTATATGTACCTAAAACCAGCATTTTGTACTTGTACCGCCTTCATTTGAACCCCTGTGTGGGTATAAAAGGACCAAGCGCCTTCCATTCAGTGTGCTAATTCATACATTACCGAAGGGTGCTGTGTGAATGTAGTTCCACCTCATGAGGTTTAATAAATCTTGTATTTTCTATTCCAGTTTCTGTGCCAACTTCTATTCTATGGTCTGAGGACTCTGTGCAGAGAAGGGAGAACCCCTAGCACTGGTAGGCCTTGCTGAGGCCCACTACTATAAATTGGTAGGCTGTGGAAAATCAGAGGCAAGGTCATTTAAGCTGTAGCCTGCTTCTGAGGCATAACAGGAGCATAGGAAACGCTGAAGGGGCATTACTGCTGCTAGCAAAAGACACACAGATGGTGGGTGGAATGCAGAGCAAATCAAACATTCACACCCAGTCAAGAGATCTGGGTTAATTCCATCATTCTTGTGCTCACCATGCCCCCCTCCCACTTTAGACCAAGCCATGTACAAATCAGTCTTGACCCTGTGCCTCTTGGGAACAGTCCAGCCCAAACTCCCTGGATCGGAAAGAAGCATCCTGGGACCGGTTTCGGGGCTTCACCCTTCATCAGCCAGGCTACCCTGAATCCAGTGGCACAGTGAGCCCTGAACCCACGTATGGGCATACCCGGCACACTTAGAGTGAGAAAGGGAAAGACTTACAGATGATGGACAGACTGCAGAGCAAATCAAACATTCACCCCCAGTCAAGAGATCTGGGTTAAATCCATCGTTCGTATGCTCACCAGGCCCCACCCCCCAGTTTAGACCCAGCCATGTGCCTATCAGTCTTGACCTTGTGCCTCTTGGGAATAGTCCAGCCCGAACTGCTAAGCTGGGTCCTCCCTGGAATGGAAACAAGCATCCTGGGACCGGTTTTGGGGCATCACCCTTCATCAGCCAGGCTATCTTGAATCCAGTGGCACAGTGAGCCCTGAACCAACATCTGCTCATACCTGGTACACTTAGGGTGAGAAAGTAAAAGACACACAGATGATGGACAGAATGCAGAGCAAATCAAACATTCACCCCCAGTCAAGAGATCTTGGTTAAATCCATTGTTATTTTGCTCACCATGCCACCCCAGTTTAGACCTAGCCATAAGCAAATCAGTCTTGACCATGTGCCTCATGGGAACAGTCTACCCAAACTGCCAAGCCAGGTCCTCGCTAGACCGGAAACAAGCATCCTGGGACCGGTTTTGGGGCATCACCCTTCATCAGCCAGGCTAGCTTGAATCCATTGGAACAGTGAGCCGGGGACCCACGTCTGGGCATACCTGGCACATTTAGGGCGAGAAAGCAAAAGACGCAGAAATGGATGGAATGCAGAGGAACTCTAACATTCACCCCCAGTCAAGAGAACTGCTTCTAGTCCTGCGGCCCTTTGGGTCCTCTCCCATAACAGTTGCCCGAGGCGGCTTAGAGCTTTGTATCACCCAACAAGACACTTTTACAAGGGCCTCAGCTAAACCATCCAACCTTTTTCAGCACTGCCATGCTCATAGAGGACATTACAATGAACAATGGCAAAGAGTAGAGCCCACCCACGTATTCTCCCACAGTGGCAGGGAATACCGTGAAATCAGTAAAATCCCTTGCACTGTCCGCATTGGAATCTCCAGGCATTGCAGACCTAAAAAAACAAGATATTCTGTGGCGATACCTTGTTGCTGTTTCAAGATGTCTCCCTTTACACCCTTGATAAACGACAAGAGATTAAAGATGTAACCACCTACCTGCTGAGAGAAACAATACCCGCCAGCTGATGGTACCCTTTCTGCCTTCACTTCACCCTAAAGGGCCATTAACTCGCCATTAACAACATCAAAGACATCTGTGTGGTGCTAGGCGTGGAAACAGCCTTCGCAACATCAGAAACAGACACCGGACGGCTCGATAGCACAGAGACCAGTAATGAATAACCGGTTTCCCAAACTTCCAAATCACGCATAGGAGAGCGACTCTGATGATTGCAGGAGAAAGAGGCTCATCTTCCATTATTCAATGAAAACAGACCGCCCATGGGGTATCTCACCCAGGTGTATCAGAGTGTTGATCATGGTGGCCAAGTGTTTGCCATCCATCTCCTGGTATGACTCCCATAGATTTCAGCTGGGCAAGGGTGGTGGGGATCCTACAGGTTTAACAGTGGTAGCCACAATTTTTGACTTGACTGCTGATTTTCAATGTGGTTCTTAGCTAATTTATTAGTGGATGGCCACCTTCATTCAGACCAATTGGTCTCTCTTCGAAGGAACATTCTCCTTGGGCCTCCTAGTTTATTAAGCATGCAAAGACGCCCACTACCGGTATGGATGCCCTATTCTGCTGCCGTGCACCAGGTTGTAAAATGTGGTGTCTATCTTCTGCCCAACAGTCTGGCAATTTCTCAATGCACTGCAAGCAATCCTAAATCCCTAAAAGCTTGACATAAATCAAGGCAGGATTCTAAGCATTCGACATCCCAAACAGCATTACCCCAGTATGTGAAGGCACAGAGACATCAATGATGCTACTGAGGCATTCCGCAACCTCCTTCCAAAACACACTTAACTATGACATTCCAAATAAAGAGGTATGAGGTTCGCTGCATCCTCTCAAACATGGGGGCATATTATCAAGAACGGCGTTAAAAATTATTGCCGGTTTAGCGGCAGAAAACTGCTGCTAAAGCGGCGATAACGGGCTTGATAATATGCCCTTGAGAATTACAATAGAAGTCCATGTTCTGGTGTGAACATGGGCTTCTATTGGAATCCTCCAGGGCATATTATCAAGCCCATTATCGCCGCTTTAGCTGCAGTTTGCTGCCGCTAAACTGGTGATAATTGTAACACCGTTCTTGATAATATGCCCCATGGTTATTAGTTTTACCAAACCATAACATCTGAATTTGAGTGTAGTAGCTACAGGCCCTCATTATGAGCTGGCCTTAAAATTTCAATATTTACAATAACTCTAAATCCTGCACATATATGTAGCAGCAGTATTAAGTAGTGAAATAAAAATCACATCCTCTGGATAGATTTCAGCAGGTCAAAACTACGGATTTTGCTTGGAACAGAGTGATGCCCGGAAAATACCAGAACATGCTGATTTTGATGTAGTAAAGACTAAAATCTGCATAATATTCCATATTATTGGGGAAAGACTCATAAATGGGTGGTATTTTTGTTAAACAATAAATTGCAACACAGTGGAGCTGGATTATTTTTGGAGGAATAAATGTTGCACCAATTACTTGTAATCAGAGCCTCTATGTAAAATTTTATATTGTACCTGCCTGAAGCTCAGCGGTTCCTCACCTCTTTAGTTTACATCATTTAGGGCCATATGTATGAAGCAAATTCGCATTTGCAAAGGCTGAAAGTCGGCCTTTGCAAATGCGAATTAGCAAAATGATATGTATGAAGTAAAATCTGGTCCAAAATAAGGAATCCAAAATTTGTGATTCCTTATTTTGCAATTGAATTTAAGGAATCGCAAATGTTGCGATTCCTTAAAAGCAATGTATGAAGCCAAAACATTTTCCAAAATTCCCTTAAGGAATCGCAAATTACCACCAACTTCTAGTTGGTGGTAAGTTGCGATTTCCTTGAAAAATGCACATTTCAGCATTTTTCAAAGTGCCATGTGACGCACATACATGCCCTTAGGGCATGTATGTGCGCCACATGTGCACCCATGCATATTTCAGGGGTGCAACAGGGTGTCCTTTGGACACCCCTGCTCCCTTGAAATTATTCTCAATTTGTGATTTTCGGATTGCGAATCGCAAAATTGAGAATACCTTCCCATTCATTCCTATGGGCCTCCAGGCCCATAGGAATGAATGGGAAAGTATTCCTTAATTGCGATTCACAATTTGCTAATCGCAATTAAGGAATACTAAGAATTCGCTAAAAAAAAGCGAATTTGTACATACATACCAATTTGCGATTCTGAAATAGCTATTTCAGAATCGCAAATCGGCACCTTCATACATATGGCCCTCATTCCTAAACAACTTTCTCAATATGGCCTAGTTCAGCCAGCCATCGAGCCTGGAGACATTTCATACTACTTGGTTGTTGTACAGAGGTTTGTAGATCATGGATACCATTATGTATGAAAAGATGAATTTAACACTTTATACTTTATGGGCGAGGTGTCCGGTGCCTCATTCTCAAGACCCACAAATGTTTTAGGGCATGGTCAGAGGCAGGTAACGAAAAGCCTCAGTATCTGCCATCTCATATTACATTTTTAGTTGGTGAAATGCTTTTAGACTCTTCGGTCTACAAACATCACTCAGGGTAGCTATCCACATAGCATTCCAGCTCCTGTTCTGAGAAAGTTCTGCATGCCCAGAATGTGTCTCTAAGTACAACATTTGACATTATGGTAGCACCTAAAAATTGACGTTTTTCACCTTCACTAATGAATTTAGTGATGCTAAGTTTCTTAAAGGACATAAACTGTCCATTGTTCTCATGAGTTAAGACAATGAAATGTTTGCTAAAATATTAGTTCAAACACTTGCCTCTCTTTGTGATAGCCAAAATGGTTTTATACGTGCACAAAGGACATGTAAGTATGTGTGGTTGGAATTTTGTAACATTGTGAAACTAAACTTAATAATTAAGGCTTGATTGCAGTAGGTTTTGGCACAATTTATTGGGAATGGATTTGATTACCAAATTCTATAAAATATCAATTGCAGTATGGAGGACAATAAACAGATGTGTTGATTTACATAGAAAGATGGTCAGGGAAGCCAAGGTGCAAGAGGATGAACTCACAAGACATGCACATTACACACACTCAGACACATGAACACTTTTATATTTTCCCTGGCTGATGGTGAGCAGACAGATGGCTGGATGCGGCCTTTAGACCATGGTGGTTATACTTCTGGTCAGTGAGGTGTTTTGAAGCTAGCTTTAACATTGGCTTGTTTGGAAATAATATTGAGCTCTCTGGGTGGGAGGGGATAGGGGGAGGGGGTACAAAGTAGGGAAAAATAGCACAAGTGGGAACTGGGAGCAGGTGCGCATTAGCATATTGCAGTGATCAAGTTGAGGTGTGAAGGGTGATGGTCCAGGCCATAAATTGATTTGAAGATTAGGATAAAGATGTCATGCTGGTCTTTGCCATTGGCTGCGATTCAAACACCCCAAAGGCAGGAGGGAGAGATACTTTTTGTAAGTGAAAGGGAGAAGAATGTTTGGTTGAAAAGCTGATAACATTGTCAATGGGAGAGAATGCATACTTGTTGAGTTCCATGAAAAAAGCTGTTGCAGTAATCTAGATTACTTATGACTGGTGTACAGAGGAGATTTATAGTGGATTGGAAAGGGAGGGGATGTTGGATGTTTCTAATGCTTGGGAGCTGATGCTCTGTCCCTATCCTGTGGAAGAGATGATTCCTCAATTGTGAATCAATATCCTCAATAATCATTCCCTCATTTCTCCTTGTGGAGGGTGGAATGATGGTCTCTGAGATGGGAAGGATACGAGAAGGGTGGTGGAGATTTTCAATTTTACAGCATTAAGTAGAAGAAAGTCAATGGTGACGTAGTTGGAAATAGTTAGGAAACAGGTAAGTGAAAGGTATAGATGTAGGAATTTACCTTTATGGTGAAAGAGGGTAAAGAGAAGATTTGTGCGTCATCCACATATATGTGTACAATAATGGAAGAAAAAAAGTAATGTTGCATTTGTCTCTAAGGGGGCGAGTAGTGACATACAGTATTCTGCAGTGGAGATGGAGGTATTTGAATATTAATGGTCAGTCATTCAATTTAAAGCTAAAATGACCACAAACCTTTTTCATATATCTTTGAGTAGCTGATGGATGTCTAGCTCCCAGAAATTGAAGTGTGGATCATGGAGTATAATTTTGAGGTACAATAAATGAAAAGTTTGCAACATTTCGTAGCTTACTGCCTACTGAGTTTCCTGAGCATCCAAGGAGATAAAATGGAGGACAAAAGCAAAGTAACAGTTGGTGGGAGAGGGACTAGTCCAGAGTAATGGAAAATGAGATTAAGTGATAATGAAGGACCCTTCATGAATTACATAAAAAAGAAATTAGTGAATGGTTTGACTAATGGAGATCAAATTCCCAGAAGCAAAGAAGTTTCTGTTTTATGTTAGCATTTGCGTAAACTTTTGAAAAGGACTCCGATTGTACCACTTGAAGTCGTTGATGGAGCAGATTTCATCTGCAGTCAGGCATTGTTTTATTTTTTGTGCTTCAGACAGACTGCATTTAAATTGCCACGCACCTTTTGGTGCAAGTTAAAAACATGGCACATAAAAAGAAATATGAAAGTGAGGCCAATTCAGTCTGACATGCTTTTGCTGAATTAACATGTGTTTTTGCAATGTAGAGAAAAGTGGCCTTTTTAGCTTTGAAGATTAATAGAATATGTTTCTCTCTTCCCAGCTCATCCCTAAATCCACTATTTCTGTCTTAATAGACTTTGACTTGTTGCATATTTTGATAAATATTTTCAGTTAACATCTCTTTTTCTTTGTTGCACATTGCCATGTTGTCATAAATAATAGAAAAGCTGCTTTACACTAGTAGCTTGGCTAGGTAAACATTTATACATGACATTAATATTATCTTTTTGTTTGTTTTATTTTGGGGCCTACCATTAAATGGCTGCCTGTGAAACCAGGCTATGGCTTGCTTTGAAAGAGAAGAGAGCATGCGCAGACTGTGGCAGCTTGACTCAAACCACGAAGAAGTCAAGGACAGCTTGAACTGTACATTCTTGTGATTCTGCCAATGTACCAGTGTTAATTAAAAGTATCCATCTGACTGCTCTGTGAAGGAAGGAAGGAAAACTATAGAAACATTTTCCCTAGCAATTGTTGCAAACTTATAAAATGTATTTATTATGTATGCTTGTTTTGTTAAAACTGATATAGTCAGGTTTTTTTGAATGCGTCAGGGTGATGAGAACTCATGCCATCATGACGGACCAATCCGTACAGGTTTTCCTGAAAGTTGAAACATTTTGTGTAGTCTGCCAAAATTTTGTGTATAAATACTACCTCTCCGGAGGAGGGGCTGGCTTTCTCAGCTCAGCTGGCTTCTAGGCTCATTAGGGGGGTGTGTGAGCTCTTGAGAGAAGGAACAGATTAGGCCAGACATCCTATGGGTTAGGTACGAGAACGTCCCGGGAGATTGCTGAAGGGGAGGTGCGTCCGAGGAGAGTCAGGGGGAGGTTTCTTGCTTCCACGTCATATCTTGGCACTGCAGGCCACATTCCTTTGAAGCCTGTGAAGGAGGGGCTATCTCCCTCCCTGCTTGCTCTTTAGACACAGACAGACAGAGAGTGCAGCTGATTAAATAGAATTAGATGCTAAACTTCAAGTTATGCTTTGACTAATTAATTAGGTCTGAAAAGATTTATTTGTCTTATGCATTTATTTCTCTTTATGGGAGATTTTTGCAAACTATTTGATTTTTGATTAGCCTTGCAAGACTATATTTTTCTTAGAAACTCTTTGAGTCTTGAATGACATTTTGCGCCACATTCCTATATGTAATGCTTATATGCAGACTGTAATATGTTCTGTATTAATGCTATTTTTTCTGTTTTCCAAATTTTGTAACCTGATTGATATTTCACTAATGAATAAAGGGTCAGAGAAAACTTAACTTTTGACTAGAAAATAAAACCCTTTAAATACTCAACAACTCTCTTTATTGGCTTAAAATAATAATTGCATTTTTGACTGTTCATGATTATTAAAGTCTCCTGAAGGTAATACATGGTGTGAAGGGCCCAACACCTTTTGAGCGGTAAATTAGAGGTAGCATGAGGGTTTTGCATTGAGAAATTACCAGAAGAAATTACCGCTCCATCATCGTAAGAAACTGAATAATACTGTAAAGTTGATTCGATTAAAAAAATGTATTCGGTATGTAAACAACAATAAAAGTAGTTGGCAATAAAATAATAATATATGATTACACCAAGAGTAAACACAAGAACACTTACAAATAGCTTTATTTATCAATAACAGTAGCAAACGTACATGACAAAATATTTGGAGAACTTCCATCCAGTGTCCATAAAATTCATTATGACATCATAATCCTTGTATGTATATTGATTGCTTCTGTGATTAAATGTGCAACAGTAAAGGCATCCTTAGCGTTCTATGGCTTACAGAAGCATGAGCCAATGATTCTGATTTTGTCACACAAATAAAATACAAATTAAAAGAGTGCTGTGCATGTGCCAGTAGTGGCGGTAAAAACTGTAAGTCAACCACCGTTGTCGCTAACAGAAGTTATTGGGAAATCATGGTTAAAGTTAGCTTTGGATTTCCTTACCCCTGGGCATGTCTTGTGAAAAATATGTTTGGATTTAGGTGAAATATCAATATATACTATTACTGGTATATCCGCTTTACGTCAATAAAAGATAGAGAGGCTACCTGTAGAATTATGTCTATGTGGTTTGGTAATGGAGAACTGGGATGTGTGGGCACGAGGCAGTAAAGTATCCCATATAAAGAAGTTAAACGAAATATAAGAATAAACATGACAGGTGATTTTGTTTGAAGGGAATTGAACAAAAAGCTGGTGACTGGCTCATCTCAGAGTGAAGTATATTGTTGAATGTAGCAGTGTGGCAGTCATGCACATTTTTGAGTGAAATTATTCAACAGCTTCACCAGCAATAAGTGCAGAGGGTGTGACAAATACGTGTAGTCGGGGAGCAGTAATGTTAAGGTAAGAGCTAAAGGTTTTGATAAGCCTGGAATGAAAATGAGAATCCGGTAGTAGTATGATTATGTTTTAGGTGAGCAGTGTTGAGGTCAAAAAGCAGTTTTTTTTTAAAGATTTCACAACTTTAACATTTTTTCCAGCGGCGCATCTGGGATCACACTTTAGTTTTTAAAGATTCATTACAATAAAAATCCAGGGCAGTGTGCTTGCAATGTCATAGTTCACAAAGGGAAGTGTGATTCTAATGTTAAGTGTATGTTGTGAGGTTACTGAAGGAGTTGGGATCAGGTGAAATAATGAGATTGTTGTGCAGTGTTGTGGTGATTCAGGGATGAGTGAATTAGATGATTACTGGGTGGAGGTACTGTGAGGAACACGCAGATGCAGATATAGTCAAAGGAGGATAAGCACAAGGAGATTTGAGAGTGGGAGTAGCGATAGGTCCCAAACCATCACCTTGGGCTCCTTTCAATCCAAGGAAAAAAAGGTATCCTCTGGAGTCCCCCAAGGGTCCATCTTAAGTCCCCTCCATTTTAACATTTATCTCATCCCGCTTCTCACACTGATTGAATCATTCGGCATAACTGTCACTTCTTATGCCGATGATACTCAGTTGATCATCCCTATTGACGACAATTCCAACAAGGCAGAGCTCAATCTGAAACACTGCCTAACTGCAGTTTTCTAATGGATGGACTCTAACCACCTCCGTTGTAACTCAAACAAAACTGAGATCCTCCCCATTGGAAAGAACGCCTCTTTCTGTCCTGCCCTGTGGTGGCCTGACAACTCCGTAGCTCCCCCTTAGACCATCACCTCTGCCCGGAACCTCGGAGTCCTTTTTGACTCTGACCTTTCTTTTGACCACCATGTCACGTCCGTAGCAGGAAAATGCTTCGGCATAATCAAATCCTTGAGAAAGTTCTTTGATTTCCTCCCCCTCGACTCTAGAAAGGCAGTAGCAGTAGCCCTCATACTCTCACGTGTGGACTACTGCAACAGCCTTCTGGCAGGGACCAAGAAGTCCACTCTCTCTAAACTTCAAAGCGTTCTACACACTGCCGCCCGCCTTGTTTTAAAACTCCCACGCAAATCCTCTATCTCCTCAGCCCTGAAGACCTTACATTGGCTCCCCTTGCACAAGAGAATACTTTTTAAGATTCTCACTGTTGCTTTCCGAGCCTTTAACAAAACAGGCCCCTCTTACCTTACCAAACGCTTCCCCCATTACAATCCGAGCCGTTCCCTCCGATCTTCTCATGAAAACTTCATGATCTCCTCCAAGTTCAACCTGAAGTCCAAAGGCGGAAAAACCCTTAGCAACCTGGCTATTAGAGCCTGGAACAGTATGCCGAGACACCTCAGACTTCAGACACTTGAGAAACCCTTTAGGAAACTTCTTAAAACTTGGATTTTTAATCTCTCCGACGACTGGACCAAAGCATCCATCTAGTCTTCCCCGGCTCTCTCTGTGACCTGGCTTCAAGAATTTTCAGCGCCATGATGCTCCTTCCGGAGCGAACGTTGCGCTCTATAAATACCCCTCCAAATATCCAAATATCCGAGATGTGATTAGAGATCTGTATTCAGTCAAGAGGATTGCAGTGTGATTGAATGGAATAAGTAATGTTTAGCTTACAGTCAACAAGCAGTTGTGAGAAGAGTGTTTTTCTTTTGTCGCTCTTTAGTTGAGTAGTCTCTAAGTATAACCAGAGGCAAAGGGGTTTAGTTGATCCAGGATGTTGTTCTAGATTCTTGAAAGTCTGGTGGATGGCAGATGGCAGTGTGTGCCAGAAATGGGACAATGATGCTAATGGACAGTTGATCAAGTATGGACAGGTAGCTTTCAATGATTTGTTTAGAAGCAAACCTATGCTTAAGTCTTTTATGCATGATTGAGGTGAGTGTGTGAAGGGCTGGTAATGTTGAATTGCTCTTTAAGTTGAGAGTTTGCCTTGGAAAACTATGTGAACATTGTAGGAAAATGCCCCTCTGACCCCTGTCAGCCACAAACTTTCAAGCCAATTCTTTTAACAACCTCTGCTGCCATTCCAGTAAGAATAATCATCAACGATTCCTTAACTACTGGAATATTTCCAGAAGAACTCAAAAAGTCATGCATACACCCTTTACTGAAGAAAACAAACTTGGACCCGCTGAACCCTGACAACTACAGACCCATTACAAATGGACCTTTCCTGGGCAAACTGATAGAAAGAGCAGCGTTCGCCCAGATGTCACCATTCATTGAAGAGAATGACATACTTTCAGATTTCCAAACAGGATTCCGTTCGGGAAGAGGCACTAAATCTGCCCTCCTTGCCATCTGGGATGACCTAAAGAATACAGTTGACCGCGACGGGGTTGCTGCGATACTACTCTTGGACTTTGGAGCTGCCCTTGACACGGTGGACCATGACACTCTGAAACAAAGATTTTATTAAGCCGGCATAGAGGGAACTGCTCTAGACTGGATCGCGTCCTACCTTCGAAACAGAACTAATGTAACCCATACCCCACCTTTATCATCCAAACCGTACTCCACAAAAGCAGGGGTCCCTCAAGGTCTATCATCTCGCCCATGCTTTTCAACATCTACATGAAGTCTTTCCCAGTACTGATCAATACATTTCACCTCACGTGCTACAACTATGCAGATGACACGCAAATACTCCTTCAACTGGAATGCCCTAAAGACATTGGAAAATCACACATTTTCAGCTGTCTCAGAGCCGTGGATCAGTGGATGACTTGGTGCCATCTCAAATTGCATGCTTCAAAAACTGAAATACTCACGTGTGGTGATTAGAAAAATTACAACCCGCTTGCCCCATGGCCTGATGATCTGGGATCTCTGCCTAAAGTATCAAAGGATGAAAGAAACCTCGGAATGACCATGGACTCCAAGCTGTTGATGAATGCCCAAGTGGATAAAGTAGCAAGATCAAGCTTTGCCACTATAAAAATGCTGCAACACATTTTCCCTCATTTGGGATTTTCACACAAGGTCCAAGCTACCATCTCCCTTGTTCTATCCAAACTCAATTAAGCCAATAGCCTCTACTATGGGTCACCTTTAACGACCATGAAAAGACTACAACGGATTCAGAACTCTGCTGCCAGACTACTCTTGCATATCATACCGCAAGACCACATCTCCCCTGCCTTGAAAGCCCTGCATTGGTTACCGGTTGCCAGAAGATCCACGTTCAAGCTGCTTTGTATTACCCACAAAGCAATACATGGAATAGGACCACTCTTCAGCAGGAATAAAATGACCAAACACATCCAACAACGGAACCTCTGCTCTAAAGGAGCATCTCGCCTCAAAATCCCAACATACAAGAAAAAAACCATGGGTGGCACATCCTTCTCTGTTCAAGCAGCCAAACTATGGAACTCTTTACCCCCCAACATAAGATCCCCCGACAACCACCTTATCTTCAGAAAACTACTCAAGATGTGGCTCTTCCCCACACAAGCACCATATGGAAACAGAAATTTACAGCATATCCCTCTGTATATAAGCATTTGTTTTCACTATAGATATGTACCTATCTTTGAGTATTACTTTATAAAACATGTAAAATAATTATGTTGTTAAGAGAAAAGAAAAAATAATAATAATAATAATAATAATCAATAAATAAAAATCATCTACATGTACTTAATTCCATTGTGCATTTATGTACCTTCCATGTACTTGGATCTGTGTGTCTGTTACTTTTCTCCTGAAAAAGCATATCCAATGCACTACCCTATTTCTCATCCTATGCCTCTATCAATAAATTTAATCTAAATATACTTACTTCCTTTATGTATGTATATACTTTCAATGTACTTATGGATCTATACATTTATCACTTTCTTCTAATTTAGCATTTCCAATGCACTAGCCTATTTCTCAGCCTATACTTCGCTCAATGTATCTTCTAGCCCAACCTTCTGACTCATCTCAAACTTCTTTCTACTACTCCTTCCAATGCACTACCCTATCTCTCATCCTATACATCTATCAATATATCCTCTACATCCACTCTCTCATTTATCCCAAACCCCATACCACTACTATGATCGCCAAAATAACCCTTTCTAGACTCTCTCCTGCTCTACCCTTCCTTGCATCATCTGACACCTCTTTTTACTACACCGATCCCCTAAAACAAACCTTTCTAAACTCTCCCCTCTGACTCCTCCCCTCCAAAACTCCTTTTTACTCATCTAAAAGCCTCTTCCTACTGCTAAGACCTAAAAAAAAAATCATTCACTCTTTTATCCCTCCACTATCCTTTTCAATCAAAATTAACAGACTAACATGCTCACTTCTCAAATTCCATATTCAACTACACTAATATACTGCCCAAATAACTGAATAACATATCTACTACTCAAATGACTTCATATTTATACTATACAAATTTTCAACACTAATCCTTTATGGGTTCTGGAGTGGCGTGCTACTCGCCAGAAAAGCGCTTCAACACCCATCAGGGGTAACAAGTGCTATATGAATGCTACTCTTTCTACCCCTTTTATCACTTCGCTATCCTTCTCACTCACTCCAAGTAACAGACAAATATCCACCACTGAAATTACCTCATATTTCCCCATGTTCATTCACCACTAATCCTTTATAGGCTTTCTGAATAGCGTGCGTCAACAAGCGATAAATAAATACAAACCTTTGTTCTCCTCTATCCTTCTGCTATTATTCTATATCCAAATAAGTGACTAACCTATCCACCACTTAAAATGTACTTGCATGTTTCACTATACTAATTCAACACTAATCCTCTATGGGTCCCGGAGAAGCGCGCTTCCCGCCGAAAAAGCGATTTGACGCCCCGTCAGGGGTAGTAAGCGCTATATAAATGCAATTACAATACAATACAATGTTGCCAACTTGAGTGAGTGTGCCCTGGGCCCCTGCCAATCAGAATCCCAGGGCCAGGGCCTGTGTTCTTTCCCAATACTGTACCTTTTTCTCCACAATTGGCACACCACATGCAAGTCCCTTGTAAAAGGTGCTTCTGGTACCACAGACCTTGTGAGCAGAGAGGGCCTCTGAGGGCTGCAGCATGTATGATGCCAACCACAGAGACCCCTCACCTTAACACCCACACACTGCCAATGCAGGCTGTGTGTTTTGGTGCAGACCAAACTGAAGAGTAGATATGGAATAAATCCCTGCGTGCAATGCCCACCCACACTGACTGTGGCATGGGTAAGTCACCCCTCTAGCAGGTCTTACAACCATAAAGGTAGGGTACACCATACCACAGGCGAGGGTATAATTGCATGAGCAATATTCCCCAACAGAGCCTGTGCAATTCACAGACTTTGTAAGTGCAGGGAAGCCATTTTGAGTACATGGGCTAGTAGTTTGTTAGCACAAACTCCACAACTCCATGATGACTTTACTGAAAACTGAGAAGTTTGGTACCAAACTTCTCAGCACTTTAAACCCACACTGATGCCAGTGTTGAATTTAATGTAATATGCACTCAGAGGGCATCTTAGAGATGCCCCCTGGAAAACAACAAGACCTGGTGTGGTTCCTGAATGTCCACCCACCATGTACCACCTCTAGACAGGTTTCTGGCCCCTGGGCAGACAGCCTCCGCTCTCTGGGTCCTGAAACAAATCACATCTTGAGCAGATGTGTCATACCTGCTCCCACAGGATGGGCAGGGTCCACGAAGGGGAAGCTTCAAAGGCTGCCGCCTTTGTTAGCTACCCCTGCTGTTATCAGCAACTGGCTCCCACTAGTTCTGATTCCCGCTTTGGGCAGGAGAATAAACAGGAAAACCTAGCGAGAAAGGGAAGTGTGCCAATCCCAACCCTTAGGTGGGGGAGGTGAAGCGAAGCACACATCTCAGTCTCTCCATCTTGAAGATGAGTGGACTCCCCCAATCAATATGAGGCATATGCCCCCTCCCACTGGAGGGTGGTGTAAGAGGGGGTGTAGACATCCCATGGAAGGGACCCATTGGTCCCAACCTGAACCCCCCTGCAAAACCCCTAAATTTAGTGATTTAGGGGCACCCGTAAACTTTTTTCCTTAGATACGACACCCTAAGAAAAAGAAGGCGGTGTTCCGCAGGGCTCGTCCCTGTCCCCATTGCTGTTTAATCTTTACTTGAGGCCTCTGCTCCACTCACTAAAAAATCAGAAGGTAACCATCTTTAATTATGCAGATGATCTCCAGCTGATTTTCCCCCTAAACTCCCCTAACGCTGCTGTGGAATTTCAAACGACCATGCTCCACATCCAGATTTGGATGGACAGGAACCATCTGAAACTCAACCCAGGCAAGACGTAACTGGTGCTGGCTGGGAAGAGCAAGGACTGCTGGGGTGCACACTTCTGGCCTAGTGAATTGGGTTCTCCCCCTACTGCGTCCTCGTCAGTAAAAAGATTAGGGGTAGTAATCAACGCTGACCTCTCACTCAGAGGGCAGGTGGGCGCAGTGATCTCCATCAGTCTCTACCAACTCCGCAAAATTAGGAAGATCGCTCACTTGCTGACCCACTCAGCTCTAATCCAAGTGGTGATAGCGCTGGTCCTTTCACGCCTGGATTTTTCAAATTCCCTTTATATTGGTCTGCCTAAGTACCTACTAAAACGGTTGCAAATAGTACAGAACCAGGCGGCTAGACTAATATACAAACAGCCAAAATGGCACTCTGCCAGGTCCCTGTTGATCAAGTTCCACTGGCTTCCAGTGGAGCAACGTGCTGCATTTAAGACTGGGTGCCTAGCTTTTAAAGCACTGCATGGCAACAGCTCAAAATTCATCATGACCATGATCCACAAACATGTCCCTCAGCGTAATTTACATTCATCTTATCTGCATCTTCCATATGTCGCGACTATAAAACTCAAACGTGTGGGAGGCTGCAGATTCTCCTATTTGGCACCCACTTTCTGGAATTCCCTCCCGTTAATAATGAGAAGCTGCGACAACTTACATGGCTTCAGTAAGGCACTTAAAACATGGCTGTTCGGGCTAGCCTATTAACTGGGTCTTATGTAACAACTTAAAGCATGATTAGCGCCATGAAACCTTTGGTGACCGTGCGCTCTACAAGTAATTGATAACATTAACATTAAAATTAACATTAACCCGTAAACCTTTTTCCTTAGATACGACACCCTAAGAAAAAGAAGGCCAGAAGAACCGTGCTGCAGAAAAGAGGACGACAGAACTGCTTTTGCCCCAGCTCAACCAGCCTGTCTCCTACTTCAGAGACCCTGCGAGCTGGTGAGTCCTGCAACAGGCAGCCTCCAGGAACCCCAGAGATCAGCCCTTCCTTCAAAAATTAGTCTTGAGGACATTGATTGTTCAACAAAGAATCTCCAACTTCAAGGACTCCAGATCCAAGCAGATCCATGTCCCGAGCACACTCCGCATCTGACGCCAATGGCTCAAGTTTGAGTGACTCCCCTATCATGTGAAGTTTCCCCGGCAATCCTGTCCTGGTCTGCATCAGTGGCTGACCTCTCCAGGACCCCCCCTCAATGCCTGCAGCCTCTGTTTGAAGGGTCCCCCGACCTTGACAAGAACCCAATGAGAAACCCTTGACACCAAAAGGCCCCCCTGCATCCTCTGTCCCTGACTTTGTGGAGCCCAGCTGACGGTGCCTAGGTGTCGCACAGCTATTCAATGTGCCTGCCTAGCCATTGATTACCTTTGTGAAGCTTCATGGTCCAAGGCTGCAGCCCCTTTCCGAAACCAATGACTTCCATTGGAAAACATTGAGCGCCAGACGTTGATTTGCGCACTGCACCCGACCCCCTTGTGTCGCTGGTGGTGTAGCTTTGGTGCTGCATTGTGGCCCCTACCTGTGCTCATTACAACCCCAGGGCATTTGCTCTAAAACTGCAGGTACCTACCTGCAAAACGTGCCTCTTCAAAGAACTGTCTGACCTTATCACTGCAAAAGCATACCACTGTACTTCATTGACATCTACAGAAAACATTGTTAATACTGTGAAGTATATGACTGCATTTACAAAATATTACGGCATTCTTGAAAAGTGTTGCTACTTTTAAACCACTGTGAAACTTACCTGCACAACCTAATGGTCTGAATTCAGTCTTTGGGTGCCCCTTTTTGCATGGTTACCCCTTTCCAGATACATTATGCCAACTTGACTGAGTGGGCACAATCCCTGCCAATCAGACTTACAGGACCAATGTTCTTTCACAAAACTGTACCCTTTTCTCCACAATCTGCACACCTCTGGGCCACATGCAAGTCCTTTCTAAATGGTACCCCTGGTACCAAGGGCCTTGTGACCAGAGAGGGCCTCTGAGAGCATGACACCCTCAGAGACATCTCACCTCAACACCCACAAACTGCCATTGCAGGCTGCGTGTTTTTGTGCAGACCAAACTAAAGAGTTGACACGGCCCACATTCCTGTGTACAATATCCCCCCTCACACCCTGCAGCATGAGTAAGTTACCCCTGTAGCAGGCATTGCATCACTAAGGTCAGGGTACACCATACCACAGGTGAAGGCATAGCATGAGCAATATGCCCCTACAGTGTCTGTGCCATTCACAGACATTGTAAGTGTAGTAAAGCCATTTAGAGTACATGGGCTGGGAGTTTGTCATCACAAACTCCACAGCTCCATGATGGCTTTACTAAAGACTGAAAAGTTTGGCACCAAACTTCTCAGTACATTAAACCCATACTGATGCCAGTGTTGGATTTAATGTAAAATGCACTCAGAGGGCATCTTAGAGATTCACCCTGGGAAAACGACCATCCCTGGAATGGTTCCTGAATGGCTACCTGCCATCTGCCACCTCTCTGGGTCCTGAAACAAATCATCCTGGGCAGAGGTGTCATTGAAGGACCGGGTTTTAGAACCCAGCGGCGTCAGAGAAAACGCCCAAAGCCTTCGAGTTCCCCTGCCTTGGCAAACAGAGACACGGGACGCTTCTTGATGACGTCAAAGACCAAAGTTTATTGGCTGCAACCAGGAACAGTGGTCTACGAAGCACAACACGGGTGGTTTGCTAGAGACTGCACAAATTCAATGAGCGGAGCATGGTCTTTTATGCCAAAAATCAAGCCTCAGGCAACATTCCAGACTAGCATCAGTTACACACAAACGGGCCAATCAGTTTGTGACATTTCAAACATATCGCATGACGACAATCCCTTTTTCTGTTGTCCAGCCCACCGGAAATGACCAAGCACATTCCAATTTCTTGTTCGATCAGGCCGGACAAACCCATCATAAAACCTCAACCCAAATCAGTAATCATGCCTTAAAGGAAGGAGCAGAAACAGATTGGAAACAAGATAGAAAGGTGGGTGCAGTGTACCATAAACTTCGGCATGTCCTGCTCTTTGATCTTTATCTGACCAGCTGCTTAACAAGGAACTGGCTCAGCGAGGTCAGCCTCGGGCAAGGAGTCAGTTCAGCTAGGTCATTCAGAAGTCAGCTAAGGTGTACGTGTCTCAAGGACTCGTTCAGAGGTAGTCGTCGGCCTATGTGAGGGCAACCACACAAAATGGCTGCCACACACAAAATGGAACCCAAAGGTTCAAACGAAATCCCTAAATACACAGTGTTCTCATTGATCAATTAATGCGTAAACACTTGTACATACCGCACTCGTCATTTGCGGTCCGCTGATACCAAAATCGTCTATTTCCGACGACCTTTATTGTACGGGTTCGGAACCACCGAACCATAGACCCTCGAACTACGGAACCACAGACCCTCCTTTTGCCCTTACATAGGCAATAAACCCAAACTCATGTCAGTCTGAATCTGGATCTATATTCATCAGATCATCGATATGTGGCTGTAGCATCATCCTAGTACTTAGTACCTCTCTCCGGACAGGTCTCCTTGCACACAAAGTAGCAAACAGGCCACAAATAGCAGGAGCACACTGTACACAGAGACAGAACAGGAAAAGGATAGCTAAAACCATCCCAATGACCATCAGAATCTTCCATCCCCAAGTGGATATCAATCCCCATAAATATCCCATCAATGACCAATCTCCTTTATCCAAATGGACAGAATCGGAGATCTTGTGTAGCTTGGAAATGGCCTGGAAGACTGAAGGAGCGTTGTCTGGAATGAAAACGCAGCAGCTCGATTGAATCAGTTTACATACTCCACCTCTGTCTGCTAGTATGACATCAAGGGCAACCCTATTCTGAAGTGTCATAAGTCTATCCGACTGGAGCTCAGCAGTCAAGTTACTAAGGGCACCGGCAGTTTCGACTATGGTGGACTCAACCACTCTCGTCAACTGGCGAATATTCCTGCTGTTAGCCATCGGTCCCCAGAACGGCAGAAACCCCTTAAAGAAATCTCCCAACTCTTGCCCTGCAGTGTCTTCCTGACTGAAAACACCTCTGGCAACTCTCATCTTATGGTAATCTGCCGCAGCTGTAAAAGTGGGAGGCAACAGGAAGGAAACAAAACATGTGGCCGAAAAGTCAGGGGGCAACCATGTATATGCTTTGTCGTAGCAAACAAAGTAGGTACCCTTAGCAGCTAAGAATGCTGGGGAAGGCTGAGACGTAAATACGTAGGTGTCAGTACAGACGCTCTTCCCTAGCTGGGCTCTCGGGTTCTTGCAATTACCCTGCAGACAATAACGACCCTGATGGGGCACTATCCAAATCGGTGGAGAACTCTTCGCTCGCTGGTTAACACTCAGACTAACTCCATATCCAGTAATATCCCAATCACTGTATGGTTGTTTCTCATCTATCGGAATAGTTTCAACTGCATTACATTAGTCCCTTTAACCATGTCCACTATGCCTCTTGCTACAGCACTATTCTTCGGATTGTCTTTCGGTGAACGTCGGGGAAAGACACTATGGGCATAGATAAACATCGTTCTGTAAGCCCAAATAGAACCATTTAAGCTAAAAGGCAAAACCAAATACGGAATACCTTTATCTGTCGTATGGGGCATTAGACCACAAATCCAACAGTTCGTCGTGTTCATCAATAACTGGTGTTGGTGCAAAAGTTGAATAAAGGAATTATTGGCAAATTCCAGTCGTCTAACTACCTCATGTTCAGGCAAAGGATGAAAAGAATGAGAAGAAATAGTGGGTGTAGGTGTAGGTTGCACAGTGGGAATAAACGTCACTTTAAAAGAGAATGTCACATAACCAATTATCAATGTCATTAAACTCAATAGCAAAAACAAACATGGTATCAAAAATCTCTTCTGTGTAATTAACTTGCATATCTTATTCTTGAAGTTCATTGTCCTTGCAGGTCTCTCCAACTCGAAGAAATCCATCCTAACTAAATATGCTTCTCGCGATGGTAGGGTGTTCTATGCTAAGGAATGCCTCTGTCAACCCAGGGCAAATCCCTTAGGCCAACCAGAACCTTCGACCTAGTGTCTCAGGCTTGCACTCCAAAGACTTGGCACCGCGACCCTACAGCTGAACCCGGATGGCGGTTCGAAAAACAAAAATAAGTAGATCCTCGGTGGAGAGTTAGCCTGCAAACATAAAAATCATAAAAACTTCATTTATCTTTTATTTGTCCCACGACTCTTGGTCGCAAATTATAACGATCTTTTCCAGGCAGTCTTTGATCTCGAAACAAGAGTTCAGGCTCAGTAGTGTTCAGTCGATTCAAAGGAGGCACAGCTTCTTGTAAAATATCGTCACTTTCTTTCTCAGAGTTTGTACCAATCAGACGGGCATCGCTGAATGGCAAAAATCGTGGAACAATGTCTGTTTCAGAGTCTGGAAGTCCCTTCTGGACCCACTGATCGTACGGTAAGGGCAATGGTGCCCGCTTACAATGTACGCCGTGGATCCAGTGTTTCTTGCCTTGCACTCGAACTGCAGAACGTGTAGACAGGAGAACAAGATAGGGTCCTGTCCAGCGGGCTGATCGTTCTTGCTCTGCTGAAAGTTTTTCACAAAGATCCAAGTTCCAGGTTCAATAGCGTGGCCTGGATCTTCAGAGGCTTGTGATAAGCTTTCATGCACCTGTTGGTGTAAAACACGTAGTTTAGCCATCAGTTCGTGCAAGTAATCAAGCAACACAGGATACTCGAGGTCGCTAAACTTTGTTGGGCTTGGTACGCCCCAAATATTCGCTGGGCGACCAAACACAACCTCATACGGACTCAAACCCATTCGCGAATGCACAGTCATTCTTGTGGACAGGAGCGCTAAAGGCAAAGCATCTGGCCACTGTAAACCAGCGCTCGCTTGGATTTTAGCTATCTTCAACTTCAAAGTGCCATTATAGCACTCGACTAAACCAGCTGATTGGGGGTGATTTGCAGCATGAAACTTCTGCCGGATTCCTAATCCCTCACATACTCTCTTCTTTACTTGACCCACAAATTCACTCCATTGTCACTCCAGATGATTCTCGGCAAACCAAATCTAGGGAAAAACTCTTTGATAAGGGCTTTCGCCGTGGACAAGGCAGTATTGTCCTTCAAAGGATAAGCTTCCACCCATCTAGAGAAGGAGCAAACAACCACTAAAACATATTTCAAGTTGTTGCATCTCTCCATGTGGCTAAAATCTAGCTGCAAAGTCTCGAACGGATACGTAGGAGGAGCAAAATGACCAGCTGGTGTTGGAGTTCCCTTACCAGGATTGTACATCAAACACACCATACAGTTCTTAACCAAGTTCTCTGCACATTTTGGAATTCCTGCATTCTGCCAAACCGGAGCCAACAACTTGCAATTCCCTTTCACGCTGATATGTGCCATGCCAAGAGCCATTGTAACAACCGGAAGCACATACGCGTCAGGCAACAACCACCTTTGATGCTCGGACAAATCAGTCCAACAACCATTCGAATCCAATCTACCCTTACTTTCTCTCCTTTCATTCAACTCTTTCTCTGTAAGTTCAGCTTGGATGGATTTCACACTCTCAGTCGTATCTTCACACATACTCTTCTCTGGAACCCATCTCGCCAGACCTGCAACATACATTCGACTCATCACATTTCTCGCAGTTTCTTTCTCAACTTCATCCGCAAATGCATTTCCGCGACCAACATCATCCGTAACTTTCTTATGGGCACTGCATTTCACAATCGCTTCTTGTAACGGCAAAGTAAGTGATTCAAGAAGTTCATTCACCAACTGTCCATGCTGGATCTTCGTCCCATGCGAAGTCAAGAACCCACGTTCACTCCACAAACGTCCAAAGCTATGAGCCACATCGTACGCATATTGGCTGTCAGTATACACATTCACTCGTTTACCTTTCACCAACACACACTGAGGTGCCAGGTTTTTAGGAACCCGGTGGTGCCAGGGGATAACACCCAAAGACCTCTGAGTTCTCCCTGTTCCGGACCACAGAAACCAAGAGTCTTCTAGGTGAAGTCAGAGATCGAGTTTTATTGGCTGCAACCAAGTAACAAGCGTCCTAGAAGTACAACGACACGGGTCGTAAGTTCTAAGGAGACTGTTCGTTTTTACAGAACCAGCCTTCTCCTTTTATACAAAAATAACAGCTGCAGGCAAAAATTCTTCAGTTTACAATACGGTCATATACATATTTCCACAATAAAGCAAAAAGCAAAGTCATGTCGGCCAACCCATATTTTAGACGTCTAGTTTGTGATAGATGGTCCAGCCCGGCCCAGAACTACCATCAGATATCGATGAAACCCCAATAAAATCGGGCACCTCCTCATCGTAAAACTGGCCATAAACAAGAAACATGGACAGGTGTAGTGTGTGGATAACATGGTTTGTATGTAGTGAATGGTTTATGGCAGGTTGTGCCTTGATGGTATCTTACTCGGCCACTGGGCGAGGTACTGCCCGAACAGGTTTGGCTGGAGGCAGTGGAGTCAGCTCGGCTAGGTCATGGGGAAGTCAGCTAAGGTGGACGTGTCCTTTCAGATCAAGCTCGGCCTTAATCAATTGACTTATATGAGGGCAAGCCATAAGATGGATGCCGTTCACAAAATGGAGTCCGAGGGTTCAGAACGGAAACCACGATTTAAGGGTGATAGCATCACTCAATCATGACGCAAATGCATAGGGATAATGTCCTACTCATTACCGGTCTGCCGATACCAAATTCGTCATGGTACAATGATATTTTGTGACACGAGTGTTGGACCTTGGTACCATATTACAGCAGGGTCCAGAATTTCAGAACCACAGACCCTCTTTTTGCCCTCATATTAGGCAATAACTCATGCTAATCTGAGTCCAAATCTGTATTGATGAATTCATGGAGATGCTGCTGTAGCATCATTCTGTTGCTCAATTCGTCCCTCGACACAGGCTTCCTTACACATGAGGTAGCACAGAGGCCACATATTTCAGGGGCGCACTGCACAAACAGGCAGAACATAAACAGAATGGCTAAGATCATCCCAATGAAGATCAGAGTTTTCCATCCCCAGGCAGAGATCAGTTCCCAGAACCACCCTAGCAGGGACCACTCCCCTTTATCCACGTGAAGGGAATCGGAGATTTTGTGCAGTTTGGAGATGGCTTGGTACACTGTCGGAGCATTATCAGGGATGAAAAGGCAGCAACTGGATTGGATCACTCTACACACACCACCACGGTCTGCAAGTATGATATCTAGGGCAACCCTGTTCTGAAGGGTCATAAGTCGGTCCGACTTGAGCTCAGCTGTCAAGTTACTCAGGGCACCGGCTGTTTCGGTCACGGCGGATTCAACTACCCTCGTTAACTGGCGAATGTTCCTGCTGTTCACCATAGGCCCCCAAAACAGCCGAAAACCCTTTGCGAAGTCTCCAAACTCTTGACCTGCAGTGTCGTCTTGACTCACGACACCCCTAACTGTCCTTGTCCGATGGTAATCTGCCCCGGCCGTGTAGGTGGGTGGCAGCAGAAACGAGATAAAACATGTGCCCGAGAAGTCAGGGGGCAACCATGTGTATGCTTTGTCATGGCAGACGAAGTAGGTACCCTTAGCCGCCGAGAATGGAGGGGAAGTTCGAGATGCAAACACATACGTCTCCGTGCATACGCTCTTCCCCAACTGTGCTTTGGGATCCCTGCCAATACCTTGCAGACATAGGTGACCTCGGTGGGGTACTATCCAAACCGGGGAGGATTTCTTTGTTTTCTGGCTCTCACTCAAGGAAATCCCATACTTAGTGATGTTCCATCTACTGTACGGGGTAAGCTCATCTTTGGGAATCGTTCGATACGTGTCGATATCCCTGCTCATATTCCTTATTCCTGCCACTAGTGCCTTGTTGCTGGAATTGCTCCCTGTGGGACGCGGGGGATATGGTTCTATGGAAAACAGGAACATTGTCTGGAAAGCCCACAGAGAACCATAGTAACTGAATGGCAGGACGAAATAAGGGATGCCCTTATCTGTTGTGTGCGGCATAAGTCCACATATCCAACAATTCGAGGTGTTCATTATAGACTGGTGCTGGTGTAGGAGCTGGATGAATGAGTTATTTACAAATTCTAGTCTTCTGGCAGACTCGTGTTCTGGTAGTGGGTGAAAGGAGTGCGGGGAAACAGTAGGAGGAGGTGTGGGCTGAGAGTTATTTACGAAGGTAACTCGAAATGTAAATAAAGTATAGCCAATCAAGAACATCATTATGCTACACAACATCAAAATACATATTATCAAAAATCTTTTTCTGGCCATCACAGTGCATATTTTCTTTTTAAAGTTCGTGGATCTAGCAGGTCTCTCTACCCTAGGAAACTCCATCCTCTAGTTGCTGCCCGTGGTGGGAGATTGATTCTGCCAAAGAGTGCTTTCTGTTCAGCCCAGGGTAATTCCCTCAGACCAACCAGAACCGTTGACCTAAACGTTCCCAGCTGCACTCCCCAGACTGTCAACCGCGACCCTAGCAGCGGAACCGGATGGCGGTTCGAAAATAAAAAATGAGCAAGTTCCCTGGGCGAGAGAGCTGTAAAATCAAAAATAGTTCTGGGGGGCGGGAAATTGTATTAGTTTGCTTTTATTAATTCGTTTTTCTTGACCTCAAATTATATCGTTGTTTCCCAGGTACGGTGTGGTCTTAAAACAATGTTTCAGGTTCTGTGGTGTCCAACTGCATTGACGGTGGCACAAATCCTTGCAGAATACGATCACTCTCCTTATCGGTACCAGTTCCTTTCAATCGCGCATCGCTGAAGGGTGCAAAGCGTGGTACGGACTCGGTCTCAGAGTCAGCAATTCCCTCCTGGCCCCACCGGTCACATGGAAGAGGCAGGATCCAGTTCTTCTTTCCTTCCACCCGAACAGCTGATCTTGTGGAAAGAAGGACGAGGTATGGGCCGGTCCACCTGGGCTGTTCGCTCTTTGTTCTCTGAAAGTTTTTCACCAATACCCATGTGCCAGGTTCAATTGCGTGACCTGGATCATCAGATGCTGGCGGAGAGGAACTGTGAACCTGTTGGTGTAAAACATGCAATTTAGTTGTCAATTCGCACAAATAGTCAAGCAGTACAGGGTGCTCTATCTCGCTTAGTTTCTTGGGCCTTGGCATTCCCCATATGTTTGCTGGGCGCCCGAACACGATTTCGTGGGGGCTAAGTCCCAGTCTAGAATGGACAGTCATTCTGATAGATAGGAGTGCTAAAGGCAAGGCGTCAGGCCATTTAAGACCTGTGCTGGCTTGGATCTTGGCCAACTTTAACTTTAACGTGCCGTTGTAGCACTCTACTAATCCCGCTGATTGGGGGTGATTTGCAGCGTCGAACTTCTGGTGTATGCCTAGACATTAACAAGGGCTTTGGCAGTTGACAAGGCAGTGTTGTCCTTAAGGGGATACGCTTCCACCCACCTGGAGAAGGCGCGAACAACAACAAGCACGTATTTCAGATTGTTGCATCTTTCCATGTGGATGAAATCGAGCTGCAAAACCTCGAACGGATACGTTGGAGGCGCATAATGACCAGCTGGAGTTGGGGTTCCCCTACCGGGATTGTGCTTCAAACACACCATACAGTTCCTGACCAAATTCTCTGCGCATTTCGGGATACCACTATTCTGCCATACTGGGGCCAACAACTTACAGATTCCTTTCGCACTAATGTGAGGCATTCCATGGGCCATTGTCACCACTGCAAGCACATATGCATCGGGTAACAGCCATCTTTGATGCTCTGACAATTCGACCCAACAACCATTCGCATCCAATCTACCCTTGCTTTCTCTCCATTCATTCACCTCTTTTTCAGTGGCATCAGATTGTATGGACTTCACACTTTCAATGGTGTCCTCACACATACCCACATCAGCAATCCATCTCGCAGGACCTACAACATACATTCGACTCATCGTGTTCCTTGCAGTCTCTTTCGCAACTTCATCTGCAAATGCATTCCCACGACCAACATCATCTTGAATCTTTCTGTGTGCACTGCATTTCATAATTGCAACCTGTAGTGGCAAGGTCAGTGACTCGAGAAGCTCGTTCACTAGCTGACTATGTTGGATTCTTGCACCATGTGACGTCAGGAACTCACGTTCACGCCACAATCTTCCAAAACTGTGAGCCACGCCGAAGGCGTATTGGCTATCTGTATACACATTCACTCGCTTTCCTTTTGCCAACACACACGCTCTTGTAAGTGCAACTAACTCTGCTGCTTGCACAGAATTGTGCGGTATACGTGCAGTCTCTACAATTGTGTGCAATGTTGTTACAGCATATGCTGCAGTCGTATCACCGTTTGGCAACTTGAAGCATGAACCATCAACCCATAAAGTATCATTACATTCGGGAAGGGGAGTGTCCTGCAAATCTACTCTCCCTTTTGTCTCTTCTTCTGTCCTAAAGCAGCAATCATGTTTTTCAACCTCATCTGTCTCTGCCGAAATGGGTAATAACGTAGCGGGGTTGAGTGTATCACACCTCTTTATGTGTATGTGACTCGCTAATAGTGTCAGCTCATAGCTGGACAGTCGAGCACTAGTTAAATGCTGTGTTTTCGTTCTGTTTAGTAAAATGTCTACTGCATGTGGGACCATAACGATCAGTGTGTTATTCATCACTAACCCAGCAGACTGTCGAATACAGACAGCTGCTGCAGCAGTGGCCCTCAAGCAACTTGGTAATGCCTTAGCCACAGGATCTAGAGTCGCTGAGAAATACGCGTATGGGCGCGGTTTGTCCCCAAAGTATTGTGTCAGGACTGATAATGCGCAACCTTCCTTCTCGTGGACATATAATGTAAAAGGCTTACTGTAGTCGGGGTTGCCCAACACAGGAGCCGAACACAATGCATCACGCAACTCGAGGAAACTTGTCTGACAATCTTCAGACCAAGGCATAGGATCGGGTGTGTCTTTACAGATTAGTGCCAGCAAAGGTTTAGCCAATAGTGAAAAATTCGGTATCCATTGTCTACAGTACGATGTAATGCCCAAGAAAGCACGCACTTCTCTTTGTGTCCTTGGGACACTCAATCTTGCAATTGCCTGTATTCTCTCTGGGGTCAGTCTCCTTCCCTCCTTCGATAAGGTGTGACCTAAGTAGGTCACTTCTTGTCGACAAAATTGCAGTTTTGAAAGAGAGACTTTGTGCTTCATGTCACATAAATGACGCAACAACGACAATGTGGCTTGCTTGCAAATTTCTTCAGTATCTGCAGCAATCAGCAGATCGTCTACATACTGAATCAGAGTCGCACCATCATGTAGAACAATCGTGTCAAGTTGTGTTTTCAGAGCCTGACTGAATATCGATGGACTTTCACAATAGCCCTGAGGCGCGCGTTTGAAGCGGAAGCTTCGTCCTCCTAAATTGAGGCCAAAAATATCTCTGCTCTCCTCAGCAATCGGGATGCTGAAGAAGGCGTTCTTCAGATCAATCACCGAGAACCAAGTGGCTGAAGGTGGAACCATAGTCAATAGGGCAGTAATGTCGGGAACAACCGGAAACTGTGGCACAACAATCTTATTCACTTCTCTAAGATCGGTCACAAATCTGTACACAGGTGGCTGCGAAGGATCAGTACGCTTTAAAACTGGCAGAATAGGACTGTTACAAATGTTGCCTGTTGTCTCTTCAATGACATCTTTCTCAATCAGATCATAAATGATCGTTAACAAAGCCTTTTTACATTCATTGGAGATCTTGTATTGGGGAATACGTGACAACCTAACATTGGCTCGCAATGTAATGACATATGGCGCTATCTCCAAAAGACCCACATCATTTGATCCACTAGCCCAAAGTATATCTGGAAGAGATGACAATTCAGTTGGAATATTCTCTTTTGCCAAATACATTGGAGAAATAACTTTCTTACCTAGGGTAAGTTGTACTCCCGAAGGAGAACAGTACAAAGTCGCATATAATCTCTTTAACAAATCCAACCCTAACAGATTTTCACCACAACCTGTTGTAAGAATGAGGGGTGCTTCTAATTCACATGGACCAACAGAAAGGGGAATAGGACTAGAAATCAGGTTCCTAACAGGGGCGCCAGAAAAACCTACCGAGACGTTCATTTCGCCAGACAAAGGTGCGTCAGGAAGTTTTGAGTGCATAATAGAACTTTTCGTAGCACCAGTATCCAGCAGAAATGGCTCTGACACTCCTGATGTAATCACCTCGACATAAGGTCCATTCTGATCTACTGGAACTGAAACAACTCCCTCTCTTTGTCCATGGCTGTGAAGGACTGGGCTATTCTAAGGCCCAGCGGTGCCAGGGGACAACACCTGAAACCTTCGTGGGTTACCTGTTCCGGCGTACAAATGACAGAGACACGGGACACTTCCTTCGGCGTCAAAGATCGAGGTTTATTTACTGCAGAGAACACAGAAGTCACAAGAAGTACAACACGTGTAGGTTCTAGGAGACTGCTTCAAATTGCTAAAGTGGATCGCTCCTTTTATACAGTTTTTAGTCATTGCACAACATGGTGGACAAAAGGTTACAACTTAGTTCCCACAGTAAATCTCAAAAGGGTCGCTTTCATGTATTCAGGGTCCCGGAACATAATTACAGTAACATCGCCGGTTCCCAACTGTAAAAGTACATCATCCCAACATTAGTACATTCCATTCCGGCTGTAAACGAATTAAGAAAAAGTCAGAAACAGGTGCAAGGGAAGACAGAAAAACAGACAACAGATTGAAAGAGTGTAGGGGGGGTGATATCGGAAACATGATTGCAGGATCAAAGGACTCGTGCCTAATGCATGCACGGCTGAAACAATAGACCGGTACGGCAAGGCGAGCCCCGAGCGGAGCCATCTGCTTTTGCAGTGTCATCCCCCTCGTCATAAAGACACCCTCAAAGGAACACGTGTCTTCCGCAAGAGTTTGGGAGTCCCAGGGTCACGAAGCGGACAGTGTCCGTTCGCTGGCTACTTGAGGGCAAGAAACAAAATGGATGCGGTATCTAAAATGGAATCCGTGGGTTCAGATAAAGAAACCCACGAATGAGACGAACGGTTCAGGCCAGTGTAGCGAAAACGCGTACACCCACTAAACTCGTCATTTGCGGTTCATAGATTCCAAACTCGTCCATATCCGAACGAGTCGAAAACACCACTTATAATTGTCACGGAACCTCAGACGCTCCTTTTGCCCTCATGTAGGCAAGCACTAGTCAGAATCAATCTCGATATTCATCAGATCATTCAGATGCTGCTGCAACATTACTCTATCCATAAGTGCTTCCTTGGTAACAGATGGCCGTCTTATACACGTCGTAGCACAGAGGCCACACAAGGCAGGACCACACTGTACACAAAGACAACACGTGAACAGAAATGCTACAACAACCCCAATGATCATCAGAATCTTCCAACCCCACGTCGACATCAGGCCCCAAAACCATCCTAGTAGCGTCCAATCACCTACGTCCACGTGTATGGACTCGGAGATTTTATGCAACTTCGAGATGGCTTGATAGACAGTTGGAGCGTTATCAGGGATGAAAATGCAGCAACTCGAATGGATCACCTTACATACACAACCTCTATCTGCAAGGACAACGTCTAAAACCATACGATTTTGTAACGTCATAAGCCTATCCGCCTGAAGCTCTGCTGTTACATTACCAAGGGCACTTGCAGTGATATTAGCGGTCGATTCCACCACTCGAGTCAACTGTCTCAGGTTCCTACTATTGATCATAGGTCCCCAAAACGGCAAGAAACCCTTAAAGTAGTCTCCTGCTTCCTGACCGGCAGTGTCTTCTTCGCTAATCACGCCTCTCAGAACTCTGGTCTTATGATAATCCGATCCAACTGTAAAGGTCGGCGGCAACAGATTTGCAATATAACAGGTGCCCGAGAAGTCACGAGGCAACCATGTATATGCGCGGTCGTAACATGCAAAGTACGTACCCTTGGCAGTCAAAAGAACAGGGGAAGAGGCTGTCGGTAAAACATACGTTTCAGTACAGGCACTCCTCCCGAGCTGAGCTCGCGGACTTCGGCCAAGACCTTTCAAACAGAAGTTACCAAGATGGGGTACGATCCAGAACGGAGACAAGCTTTTAAGCTGCCGATCACCCACTGATGTACTATACTCAGCCTCACTCAGATCCCTGTATGCTCGCACCTCTTCCTCTGCAATAAGCGATGCGTCAAAAATATCTCTATCTAAATCGGCAATCGCTCTTGCCAAAGGCTTGTGGTACGGGCCAGGACCATGATCTACAGTGCGTGGCTCTCGATGGGGGTAGGAATCTAGTGCGCTGCGAAACATAGTTTGGAATGCTCGAGCTGACCCCTGGGAACTATAAGGAAGAACCAAGTACGGAATTCCCTTATCCATGGTATGTGGCATTAAACCACACACCCAGCAGTTGGTAGTATTCATCACCAACTGATGTTGATGAAGAAGCTGAACAAAGGAGTTATTCATGAATTCCACATGTCTAACCTGTTCGTGTTGAGGCAAAGGGTGAAAGGAATGAGGAGAAACAGTCGGAACAGATTTTGGTTCAGAGGAAGAAGTAGGTGAAGCAGAAGGCAATAACGATTGTATTCCATAATATACTCCACCCACCAATAGCATAGAAACAGTCAAGAACAGCAGGAACACCTGAAACAGAAAGCATTTAGTCTTTACAACCCTGTGTAGTACTGATCTTTGTGCTATAGTCTTCTCCACTTCCGACAACTTTGAGAATTCCATCCTCTAAAAACCGTCCGCAACGTTCTTGACGCACTTCGTTCTGAGTAGCGATTATCAATCCCCAGGAGTTCCTAGGAATCGACAAAAGTACCGACCTAGTGTCAGGAACCTGCTAAACAGAAGGAAGTACCCGCACGGCCCTACGGTCAACCCGGATGAAAGGTTCTTTTAATCAAAACGTTCAATTATAATACAAAATCTCCTAGCTGTGGAAAAACACACACGTGGAAAAGAACTCAAGAATTAATGGAGACTACAATTGTTGAAAAATATTCAAGATGATAATGAGGGGGTAACGTGAATTTCAAAAAGGGGAAAAAGCAAAAAGATATTTATTAGTCTTTGGTATGAGAACGAAGAAAATTTCTGCTTCTTCCAGGACGAGTCTGCTCTTCAAATAATTGTTCAGGTTGCGGAACAGAGTCCTGTCGGTCAGACGATAGTTCAAGTTTTGAGTTTCCCAATGGTGAAGGTTCAACAAAGTTATCTGATTGCACTGAAGTATCACCTACAAGTTGAGCGTCACTGAACGGCACAAATTTAGTCGGGGTCTCAGTCTCTGTTGCTACAAATCCAGTCCTCACCCACGAATCTGCTGGTAAAGGTATAGGCACCTTCTTTGTGTGGGTGGCATGCACCCAGTTCTTTCGGCCCTCCAAACGAACTGCCGTTCTCGTGGCGAGAAGAACCTGGTAAGGGCCCACGAATCTCGGCTCCAAATTTCGTTTTCTTCCAAAATTACGGGTGACGACCCAGTCACCCGGTTGAAGCCGATGTCCAGGACCTTCTGTCTGTGCCGGCAGTGCTTCAAAAACCTGTTGATGAATTAACCTCAGTTTAGCAGTCAGATCATGAAGATAATCAATTAACATTGGGTACTCAAGACTATCGAAGGACTTAGGCCTAGGGACCCCCCAAACATTTGCAGGACGGCCAAACACAATCTCATATGGGCTAAGCCCTACTCGAGAGTGTACAGTCGCCCTGGTTGACAACAGAGCCAGGGGCAAGGCATCAGGCCATGACAGACCAGTCGTAGCTTGAATCTTAGCAAGTTTCAGTTTCAGAGTACCATTGTACCCTTCCACTAAACCTGCTGACTGGGGATGGTTGGCGCTGTGGAATTTTTGTCTAATTTTAAGGCCCTTACACACACTCTGCATCACACTCCCCACAAACTCACTTCCGTTATCTGACCATACAATCCGTGGCATTCCATCCCGAGGAAAGTATTCCTTCAGTAGGACTTTCGCTGTGGACAGGGCAGTATTATCTTTCAGAGGATAGGCCTCAATCCATCTGGAGAACGCGCAAACCACAACTAAAACGTACTTCAGGTTATTGCATCTTTCCATATGGATGAAGTCCAGTTGGATAACCTCAAAGGGACATGTGGGAGGAGCAAAATGGCCAGGTGGGGTAGGAGTGCCCTTGCCGGGATTGTACATCATACATACCATACAATTCTTAACCACTCTCTCAGCACACTTAGCAATACCATCATTCTTCCATACAGGGGACAGCAACTTACATATTCCTTTCGCGCTAATATGTGACAAGCCGTGAGCCATAGTCACAACGGCTAGCACATATGCATCCGGTAACATCCATCTCTGATTTTCCGACAAATCAATCCAACATCCATGCGCATCTAACTTTCCAGTGCTTTCTTTCCACTTAGTCTTTTCAGTTTCGGTGGCCTCATTCTGAATCGCTTTCACGCTCTCAACAGTGTCCTCACACATACCACTCTCTGCAGGCCACCTCACTGAACTCGTAACATACATTCGGGTCGCAAGATTTCTCGCTGTCTCTTTAGCAATCTCATCCGCAAACGCATTACCACGACCAACATCATCCGTCACTTTTCGGTGCGCGCTGCATTTAATAATTGCCACCTGCTTAGGCAATGTAAGTGCATCCAAAAGATTATTCACAAGCTGTCCGTGTTGGATCTTCGTACCATGCGATGTCATAAATCCCCTTTCTCTCCACAATCGTCCAAAGCTATGTGCAACACCAAACGCATACTGGCTATCTGTAAACACATTCACTCGCTTTCCCTTAGACAAAACACACGCTCTCGTCAACGCAATCAACTCTGCCGCTTACGCGGAATTCAGATTCAATCTCGCAGCTTCCACAACCGTACTCAACGTTACCACAGCATACGCAGTCGTCACATCACCATTCGGCAACTTAAAACACGAACCATCAACATACAAGGTACCATCAGGATCTGCCAATGGAGTGTTTTTTAGGTCAACATGACCCTTCGTTTCTTCCTCAGTTCGCAAATAACAATCATGTGATGGTACATCATCTGACTCCATATTAGTCGGCAACAACGTTGCCGGGTTTAGGACATTACAGCGTTTTATTTGAATATGACTTGCCAAAAGTGTCAACTCGTAACCGGACAACCTTGCGCTTGTCAAGTGTTGAGTTTTTGTACGATTCAAGAGAGTGTCAACTGCATGCGGAACCATCACTGTAAGCATATTATCCATGACCAATCCTGCAGATTGTCTAATGGACACCGCAGCCGCCGCTGTCGCTCTTAGACAACTCGGCAACGCTCTAGCTACTGGGTCCAAGGTCGAAGAAAAATATGCACATGGACGCTGCTTACCGCCAAATTGTTGCATCAAAACACTCAACGCACAACCCTCTCTCTCGTGAACGTATAGTGTAAACGGCTTGCTGTAATCAGGAGTACCTAACACAGGAGCCGAACACAACGCATCACGCAATTCAGCAAAACTTTACTGACACTCTTCGGTCCATGGCAAAGGAGTTGGAACATCTTTGCACGTAAGGGCTACCAATGGTTTCGCTAGCAATGAAAAATTTGGAATCCATTGCCTGCAGTATGACGTGATACCTAGAAAGGCACACACATCTCTCTGAGTTTGTGGCACTGTCATTCGAGCGATCGCCGCAATTCTCTCTGGGGTCAACCTTCTTCCCTCCTTTGACAATAAGTGACCTAGATAGGTTACTTCTTGACAACAATATTGCAGTTTAGAAGGCGACACCTTGTGATGCAAGTCACAGAGATGCTGTAACAGCGATACCGTAGCAGTTTTGCAGATCTCTCTTGTGTCAGCAGCCACCAGCAAGTCGTCGACATACTGGATCAAGGCCGCACCAGCCGGTAACACAAACGCATCAAGTTGGCTTTTCAGGGCTTGACTGTATATAGATGGACTCTCACAGTAGCCCTGAGGAGCGCGTTTAAACCTAAAGCTGCGACCTCCTAATGAGAAGCCGAAGAGATCCCTGCTTTCCTCAGCAATCGGAATGCTAAAGAAAGCATTCTTCAGATCGATAACTGAGAACCAAGAAGCAGATGCTGGAATCAGAGTCAGTAAAGCCGTAATGTCAGGCACCACAGGAAATTGAGGAATCACGATCTTGTTTACCTCCCGTAAGTCAATAACAAAACGGTAAACAGGAGGTTTAGATGGATCAGTACGTTTTAAAATAGGTAGCACAGGACTATTACACACGTTTCCCCGAGTTTCCTCGATAACATCTTTCTCGATTAAATCATAGATGATCGCTAACAACGCTCGTTCTCCATCAAGGGAGATACGATATTGGGGAATATGTGGCAATCGCACATTCGATTTCAGCTGAACAACATAAGGAGAGATGTCGAGCAGGCCCACGTCATTGGGACCCGTTGCCCACAAAGATGCAGGAAGAGAACTCAATTCCGGTGGGAGCTTATCAGATGACAAATACATAGGAGAGACCACTCTCTGACCCAAAGTAAGCTCCACTCCCGCAGGAGAACAGTACAAAGTCGCATATAACCGTTTCAGTAAATCCAGGCCCAAAAGATTTTCACCACAACCAGTAGTCAAAATCAAAGGAGTTTTCAGCTCACGATGCCCAATTGTAATGGGCAAAGGGCTAGAGACCGGATTGCTAACGGGGGCGCCAGAGAATCCAACGGAAACATTCGTTAAGCCAGACAAAGGTGCGCCAGGGAGTTTCGAATGCATGATGGAACTTTTCGCTGCACCAGTGTCCAACAGAAAAGGCTCAACTACGCCCGATGTGGCAACTGCGACGTAAGGCCCTCTCTGATCAACCGGAACTGATACTACCCCCTCTCTCTGTCTATGGCTGTCCTAGTAATTACCGTCATCAATATCATGCTCGATGTAATAATCATCCACATGATACTGTGCGGATCTACCTGATGATGAACCACGCTGATCAAAGCAATTATTGGAATCAGACGAATTATTAGAACGCTCATTTTGATTTTGAGTAACACCACGACCTCTACCTCGTGAAGCCTGCTGTGGACCACTATGACCTCCTCTAGCTGGACCTCCACCATTTCGTTCGCGTAAAACCGGACAATCAAACTTCAAATGACCCTCACCTCTACAATACGCACATTGATTATACCCGAGCATAGATCTCTGTGTGGAAGAGTCATTTCGCGACTGTGACCTAGCAGATTGTGACTGCGATCTATTCCGCTGCTGAGAATCATTTTGATTTGAGCGCGGAGGATACGCTTGCTGTAACAGAACTTTCGTTTTAAGATCCTTTGTTTTCTTATCCGCACGATCATTTTCCTCCTTCTCCCTATTTTCATAGTATTGAGCCGTGGCCAATATCTGGGCAGAGGTAGAAACGGCCCACGAACTCTCTGAATTTTTCAATTTGTTGCTGAGGTCAGGCAACAAATTTGATACAAATTTATTTACAAACAACCTCTGGCCTCCCTCAGTGCTCATATCCTGACCACTGTGATCGATAAATGCCTCAAATCTCGTAAAGAAATCGGAGACACTCTTGTCCTTCTTTTGCTTACACGCAGACAATTTATCCCAATTGACTTTCATAGCTGGCATAAGTGTCTTCATAAGCGTAATGATTCTTTGAGGCAAAGCTGTAATTAACTGCTCAGGCTTAGCCCCACCAACCTGTAATGCATCAGCTGCTGTAAGTGCAGCCCAATCACCACCTAACTCAGCTGCGTGATCTTCTCGGCGAATTTTCGCCCAAACCGGTTGAGGTACTACGTTGCCGAACAACATGTCGATGTCGGCAAGATTCATGACAGTAGCATCTACTAATTGGGACAACTCTTTATAATATCCTGCAGGATTTTTGCGGGGGTCAGGCAAAGATTGTTTCACCTGCAAAACTTCCGATGGCTTCCATGGGATGTGTATCCACACTCTCTGGAAGTGTGGCGGAATAGCAGGATTAGCAGCGGGATCACCTGGCATCCACACTGGGGGAACTTCACACATTGGATACTGACCAGGAGTTGCCATCCATTCCTCAGTATCATCTTTAAATAATGCTCGTGGTATTACAGTGGGACGAAACGATAAAAGATGTTCTACAGCACGCCGAACATTACTACCCACAATCATACCACTCGAAAACTGAAGCTGCAGTTCAGTCACGTCGAGCGGTGCATCGTTTACCTCATCATTTGCTATCGCTTCACGTAAACATTTGCACATTTCCTCAAACACAAATCTCTGTGTGGGCTCATTGAATTGAGAGAAGGTCTCAAAAATTATGCGCGGGGTGTTTTTAAGGGGGTACCTAATCCAATTACACGCCATCTTAATTAACGTATCACGTTCCCTACCACCAGGAAGCTTACTTCGTTGTTGGGGAACATCAGAAACATCGGACCCAAGAGTCGGTCCAAAAGGAGAGTAAAGATTAGCAACAGCATTAGGAATGCGTCTTCGAAGAGACGGAGAAGAGGAGAAAAATACAGGAGCAACAACATGAGGACTAAACACAGGAGCGGCAGGAGCAGTGGGAGTAGCCGCAATGGCAGAAGTAACGGGAACAGCAAGTTGAGAAGGTATAGGCAGTGGATCAGTCGGAACAGGAGCAGGTAGAGGAATAGGGACAAGAGGATTCGCAAAAACAGGACCAGCGACAGGCTGAGGAGCAGCTGCCGGAACGACAGGTTGAGGAACAGGAGGAACCACAGGAGCTGTAATATCCTGTGCATATGGAGGTGGTGACTTCAGTAGGTAGGACAACAAAGGGTCCTCCACTGCTTCCTCTCCCTGCTTATCAGTACTCGATGGTAGACGGGATAACACTTATCCACCGCCATATGTTGCAGTCTATCAAAAACTTCCTTTTCCTTCTCGTCTTTGTCTCGCTGAAACTGCTCTGCATTTCTCATTGTCGTGACGATACCTTCTCTCTTATGTTTTTGTTTAAGATGCTTGATTTCTTTCTGCTTGGACTCTTTGCGCCATAACCACTGGCTCCCTGTCCGCCAACGAGTTGAGTTTAAGGCAATGTGCACCAGTCACAAACTCATTAATGGTGCCGGCCCGGCCGCCCTGAAAGACCTTGTCGCCCCCTACAAAGCCCCTAGGGCACTGCGCTCGGACGACGAGCATTTGGCCATCGTCCCTAAATTTAAGAAGGCTCGGACCGGTGGCCGTCGCTTTTCGGTCAAAGCCTCCTCAGGCTGGAACGCACTGCCTCGCCACTTGCGTCTGGAACCCTGCCACGCCCTCTTCCGGAAAAAACTAAAAACTTTCTTATTCCCCAAATAGCCCTCCGGTCCCCCCTCCTCTTTGGATATCTCAGCTCTATAGCGCGGGGATGCCTCCGGGTCACCAGGCGCTTTATAAATTTATTATTAAATAAATAAATAAATAAATAAATAACCGAAAGGAATCAAACATGGCCGGCCTAGACTTCTTTTTGAACAATTTGGCTTCAAGATTATCCAAAATTGCTGTCTCGAAACTACCATGAGGTGGCCAACTAAGTACACCGTCATCTTTTGTATAGCGGACCCAGCAATCATTATATGCAATAGGACCCACTCCATGTCGACTTTATAACTCATAGACCGGAGTTCCAACTGGAGGTATCGGACATGAGTCCTCCAATTGGGAATCCGCACCACAACCTTTAAAGCAACTAAACAAAGTACTACGGCCAGGCATAGTGCACACTAACCGAGTTTCACAAACGTCAAGGGTTATCAATTACGATGTCCTCGTAAAAAAAATGCAAAACCCTCGGTTTTTGGCGATTGCAATCGTCAAATAAAACAACTAAGAATCAAGTACTAAGAACCACAAAGGCAATGGAACCATGCAAACAACCAAGCACCAACAACAACCAAGGACTCTGGGAGCGACCCACAAATACTTAACTGAAAGAACAATGGCGTCACCAGGAAGGCCCGTCAATCGTCTCGCTGTACAGAGGACTACGCCAGGCGCCAAAACAGGTCGACAGTCAGGGCATCAGTCCGTCGCAGCCGTCAGGAGGCGGGGATCTTCGCGGGAAAAGTCTTCGGGCCACTTATTTCGACAACAGGATCGATGAAGCGGGGTGCACCTTCCCTCGGAGATTTCACACGAAGTTCCTCACGATCGTCGGGCTTTGGACCGGTACCGCTGATGTCGCCCCACGTTGGGCGCCAACTGAAGGACTGGGCTATTCTAAGGCCCAGCGGTGCCACGGGACAACACCTGAAACCTTCGTGGGTTACCTGTTCCGGCGTACAAATGACAGAGACACGGGACACTTCCTTCGGCGTCAAAGATCGAGGTTTATTTACTGCAGGGAACACAGAAGTCACAAGAAGTACAACACGTGTAGGTTCTAGGAGACTGCTTCAAATTGCTAAAGTGGATCGCTCCTTTTATGCAGTTTTTAGTCATTGCACAACATGGTGGACAAAAGGTTACAACTTAGTTCCCACAGTAAATCTCAAAAGGGTCGCTTTCATGTATTCAGGGTCCCGGAACATAATTACAGTAACATCGCCGGTTCCCAACTGTAAAAGTACATCATCCCAACATTAGTACATTCCATTCCGGCTGTAAACAAATTAAGAAAAAGTCAGAAACAGGTGCAAGGGAAGACGGAAAAACAGACAACAGATTGAAAGAGTGTAGGGGGGTGATATCGGAAACATGATTGCAGGATCAAAGGACTCGTGCCTAATGCATGCACGGCTGAAACAATAGACCGGTACGGCAAGGCGAGCCCCGAGCGGAGCCATCTGCTTTTGCAGTGTCATCCCCCTCGTCATAAAGACACCCTCAAAGGAACACGTGTCTTCTGCAAGAGTTTGGGAGTCCCAGGGTCACGAAGCGGACAGTGTCCGTTCGCTGGCTACTTGAGGGCAAGAAACAAAATGGATGCGGTATCTAAAATGGAACCCGTGGGTTCAGATAAAGAAACCCACGAATGAGACGAACGGTTCAGGCCAGTGTAGCGAAAACGCGTACACCCACTAAACTCGTCATTTGCGGTTCATAGATACCAAACTCGTCCATATCCGAACGAGTCGAAAACACCACTTATAATTGTCACGGAACCTCAGCTGTCCTAGCAATTATTACCCTCATTCTCGTTTTCGGCGTAATAGTCATCAGCATAGTACTGAGTTGTCCTAGAAGACGCATTATTCTGTTGGTCAAAGCTGTTCATAGAATTCTGAGGCGGGAAAGAAGTAGTATTCTGGGGTATATTTCCACGGCCCCTACCCCTACCCCTAGGAGCCTGTTGAACCCCTCTACCTCTTGTACCAGAAACACCATTTAAACGTCGCAATAAAGCTGGACAATTATTCTTGAAATGACCCTCTTCCTTGCAATACGCACATTGGTTCGGACCATACGGTAGACGCTGATGAGAAAACTCGTTTCCTTGCGAGTTTCTCGAATACTGCTGTGGTTGCTGATAATTTGGCTGACTAGGAGTGCGAGGCGGATAGGCTTGCTGGAGAAGAACCTTAGTTTTTAAATCTCTAGTCTTTTTGTCTGCCTTATCGAGCTCGTCTTTGCGCCTATTTTCGTAGTACTGGGCTGTGGCTAAAATCTGCGCTGACGTGGAAACAGCCCAAGCACTCTCTGAATCTTTCAGTTTATTACACAGTACAGGAAGCAAATTATGTACAAATTTGTCTACAAACAATCTTTGGCCACCCTCGGTAGCCATATCCTGACCACTGTGGTCGACGAAAGTCTCTTCAAACCTTGTGAAAAAGTCAGACACATTCTCATCTTTCTTCTGCTTGCACGCAGACAACTTATCCCAATTTACACGCAATTCAGGCATTAAAGTTTTCATATAGGTAATAATTCTACCAGGAAGTTCAGCTACTAGAGGCTCAGGCTTAGAGCCACCAATTTGCCTAGCATCAGCAGTAGTGATGTTTGCCCATGTGCCACCCAATTCTTGATCATGATCTGTATGACGAATCTTACTCCATAAGGGCTGTGGAACAACATTCCCAAACAACATGTCTACATCTGCTAAATTCATTATACATGAGCTGGCAGTCTGTGATAACTCCTTATAATACCCTGCAGGATTTTTACGAGGATCAGGTAACGTCTGCTTGAGTGCTAAAACTTCAGATCTTTTCCAGGGGACATGTACCCATACATGCTGGAAATGCGGTGGAATGGGTGGATTTGCATTTGCGTCACCTTCCCTCCAAACTGGGGGAACCTCTCTCATGGGGTACTGTCGCGCCTTTTTCCTACCTGGCATGTCATCATCATATAGTGATCTAGAGACGTTTCCCTTACTCCTATAGGACAACAACAAGTCTATTGCTCGTTCAACATCGGCACCTACAATCAGGCCTTCATAGAACTTGAAACGCATACGGAATAATTCCTGCATTTTGCGTTTGGGATCATTTGTCTCCAAATCTTCGCAAAGATATACACACATCTCTTCAAATACGTATCTCTGAGTGGGTTCATCCCACTGTCGGAAAACTTCCATAACAGACTGAACATCGTATCTAACAGTATCAGTAACCCATTTGTGTGATAAATCATTCAGCACTTCTCTTTCCTCATAATCAGACAGTTGACTACGCAACTGTCTACGTCCTGTTTTAGGGGTCGTTTTAGGCGACCCAAAGAAAGGTGAGAACAGACCAGTGACAGTACTTGCCACTCTCTGTCGAACAGAAGGAGAAGCTTGCGGAGAGGCAGATGTGCCGGAAAAGACAGGCTGATGAAAAGAGGAAGTCGAGGCAATAGCAGAAGAAGTATCCGGACAAACAGTTGGAGCAGTAGGCAAGGTTGTAGGAGAAGTAGATGGAGTATGTAGCAAAGGCGGCGGCCCTTGAGAGGGCAGCCGCGGATAAGTAGGAACCAGCTGAAAAGAAGCTGGTGCTTGTGCAAGAGCTGCATTTCGTGCGCCAGGGCGCGGTATAACAAAACGCTTCGGGGGTGCAGTAGCATCTAGCGCATATGGGGGTGGTGAACTCAGTAAATGGGACATTAATGGATCTTTCTCTGATGTCCTTTTTGAACCTTGTTCTTCATGGGGCAACATTGGGTAGCATTTATCTACTGCTAACTTCTTGCTTCTGAGCATTTGTTCACTCTCTTGCTCTTCCTCATTATCCCTGTACGCAACGGCGGCTTGCACCATTGACATACCTCTTTTATTTTTCTTAGCTAGTTTTATTTCTTTCTGTTTGGCTTCTTTGCGCCACAAGCGAAAAGAGTCAAACATCGCCGGCCGGGCTTTTTTCTTAAAAAGTTTGACCTCGAGATTATCTAAAATTTCTGCGTCAAAGCTACCATATTGGGGCCATTTTAAAACACCATCTTTTCTGGTGTATTTTATCCATACTTCATTATATGTGATAGGACCTACTCCGTGCTTTACGTAAAGTTCATATGTTGGAGTTCCGATCGGAGGAACCGGACACGAGTCCTCTAATCGGGAGTCCTTACTACAACCAAGACAAAACAAGTTTCCAAGTCTGCTAAGACCAGGCATCTTCGCTCACTAGTCTAGCTTCAAACTTCAAAGGATTATCGAATACGATATTTTCGTGAATACACGAATCCCTTGGTTTTGGCGCTTGCAAGTTCCAAACAAGGTGTATCTCAAAGATACCAAAACTAAGAACAAAACTAAGGACTGGGAGGCGTTCCACTTATACTTAACTGAAGTATTGAAGATCGATGACGTCACTAGAAGACTCGTCTATCGTTTCGCTCTACCAAGGATCACTGGGTCCAAAACAGGGCAATAGTCAGGGCAGCAGTCCTTCGTAGCCGTTGGGACGCGGGGAACCTCGCAGCAAAGACCTTCGGAACCACGTCGACATACAGGGGTCGCTGAAGTGGCTGGCCGTCCTCTGGAATTTTCACACGAAGCTCCTCACGAACATCTGGCTTGGACCGATACCGCTTGATACCGCCCCGAGTTGGGCGCCAACTGAGGTGCCGGGTTTTTAGGAACCCGGTGGTGCCAGGGGATAACACCCGAAGACCTCTGAGTTCTCCCTGTTCCGGACCACAGAAACCAAGAGTCTTCTAGGTGAAGTCAGAGATCGAGTTTTATTGGCTGCAACCAAGTAACAAGCGTCCTAGAAGTACAACGGCATGGGTCGTAAGTTCTAAGGAGACTGTTCGTTTTTCCAGAACCAGCCTTCTCCTTTTATACAAAAATAACAGCTGCAGGCAAGAATTCTTCAGTTTACAATACGGTCATATACATATTTCCACAATAAAGCAAAAAGCAAAGTCATGTCGGCCAACCCATATTTTAGATGTCTAGTTTGTGATAGATGGCCCAGCCCGGCCCAGAACTACCATCAGATATCGATGAAACCCCAATAAAATCGGGCACCTCCTCATCGTAAAACTGGCCATAAACAAGAAACATGGACAGGTGTATGTGTGTGGATAACATGGTTTGTATGTAGTGAATGGTTTATGGCAGGTTGTGCCTTGATGTTATCTTACTCGGCCACTGGGCGAGGTACTGCCCGAACAGGTTTGGCTGGAGGCAGTGGAGTCAGCTCGGCCAGGTCATGGGGAAGTCAGCTAAGGTGGACGCGTCCTTTCAGATCAAGCTCGGCCTTAATCAATTGACTTATATGAGGGCAAGCCATAAGATGGATGCCGTTCACAAAATGGAGTCCGAGGGTTCAGAACGGAAACCACGATTTAAGGGTGATAGCATCACTCAATCATGACGCAAATGCATAGGGATAATGTCCTACTCATTACCGGTCTGCCGATACCAAATTCGTCATGGTACGATGATATTTTGTGACACGAGTGTTGGACCTTGGTTTCATATTACAGCAGGGTCCAGAATTTCAGAACCACAACATGCTCTTGTTAATGCAATCAATTCTGCTGCCTGTGCTGAATTATATGGTATACGTACAGCTTCAACAATCATACGCAAGGTCGTAACAGCATATGCCGCAGTCGTATCACCATTCGGCAACTTGAAACACGAACCATCAACCCACAAAGTACCATCACACTCTATTCTCCCTTTCGTTTCTTCCTCAGTTCTCAGAAAACAATCATGTTGTTGTTCACTATCATCTGTCTCAACTGAAATCGGCAACAACGTGGCTGGATTCAACGTGTTGCATCGTTTAAGGTGCACATGACTTGCTAACTACGTCAACTCATAACCCGACAACCGAGCACTAGTTAAGTGCTGTGTCTTGGTACGGTTCAACAAGGTATCCACTGCATGTGGAACCATTACCACTAACGTATTGTCCATAACCAAATCAGCAGACTGTTGAATTGAAACAGCCGCTGCTACTGTTGCTCTCAAGCAACTTGGCTACGCTCTAGCTACCGGATCCAAAGTTGACGATAAGTACGCACAAGGGCGTTGCTTACCGCCAAACTGCTGAGTCAAGACTGTCAATGCACATCCCTCTCTCTCGTGGATATACAATGTGAAAGGCTTACTGTAGTTGGGAGTACCCAACACAGGAGCCGAACACAACGCATTGCGTAATTCGGAAAAGCTCTTCTGACATTCGTCAGTCCAAGGAATAGGATTTGGAGTATCCTTAACAGTAAGAGCTATCAAAGGCTTCGCTAGCAAAGAAAAGTTAGGAATCCACTGACTACAGTACGACGTAATACCCAAAAATGCACGTACTTCTCTCTGTGTTGTAGGAACACTCATTTTCGCAATAGCTTGAATTCTCTCTGGGGTCAATTTCCTTCCCTCCTTCGATAAGAGGTGACCTAAGTAGGTTACTTCTTGTCGACAATATTGCAACTTGGACAGAGAAACTTTGTGATGAAAATCAGACAAGTGGCGAAACAACGACAACGTGGCTTCTCTACAAATCTCTTCATTGTCAGCGGCGATTAGCAAATCGTCAACATATTGAATAAGGGCAGCACCATCAGGTAAAACCAACAGATCAAGTTGTGTTTTCAAAGCTTTCCTATAAATCGGCGGACTCTCGCAATAGCCTTGAGGAGCGCGCTTAAAGCGGAAACTTCGTCCTCCTAAAGAGAATCCAAAGATGTCTCTACTTTCCACGGCAATCGGGATGCTGAAGAAAGCATTCTTCAAGTCAATCACCGAAAACCATGTGGCTGTAGTCGGAATCAGAGTCAACAAAGTAGTAATATCAGGCACAACAGGAAACTGTGGAACAACAATCTTGTTCACTTCGCGAAGATCGATCACAAACCTATACACAGGAGGCTGTGAAGAATCGGTTCTCTTCAGAACAGGCAAAACGGGACTATTACACACATTACCTCTCGTTTCCTCAATCACACCTTTCTCGATCAGATCATAAATAATCGATAAAAGTGCTCTCTCACCATCACTCGAGATACGGTACTGTGGAATGCGCGGTACCTTAGCATTCGCCTTTAGTGTCACAACATATGGAGGAATCTCCAAAAAACCCACATCATTCGGACCAATAGCCCACAATGAATCTGGTAAAGAAGACAATTCAGGTGGGAGTCTGGCTTTCGATATGTACATCGGAGAGATCACTCTCCCACCCAACGTAAGATGTACTCCTGACGGAGAACAATACAACGTTGCATACAATATTTTCAATAAATCCAATCCCAACAAATTCTCATTACAACCTGTAGTCAAAAGAAGGGGTGCCTCGAACTTACGAGGTCCAACAGAAAGAGACAACGGAGCATAAATCGTATTTGTAACCGGGGCGCCAGAAAAACCTACAGAAACGTTCTCAAATCCAGACAAAGGTGCGCCAGGGAGTTTAGAGTGCATAATAGAACTCTTTGAGCACCAATGTCTACCAGAAAAGGCTCTGACACACCTGATGAAATCACTTCAACATAAGGTCCACTCTGATCTACTGGAACTGGAACAACTCCCTCCCTTTGTCCATGGCTGTCCTAACAATCATTACCATCCATTCCTCACCTTCGACATAGTAATCATCCATATAGTACTGTGCTGTCCTACCAGACGAACCTTGCTGCTGATCAAAACTATTCATCGAATTCTGTGGAGGCAAAGAACGCACGTTCTGTCCTCGACCTCTACCTCTAGGCACTTGTTGAGCACCTCAACCTCTCACACCAGAAGCACCATTTGTGCGCTGTAACAAAACCGGACAACTATTCTTGAAAAGGCCCTCTTCTTTACAATACGCACACTGATTAGGCCCATACGGAAAACGCTGTTGAGAAAACTCGTTCCTTTGCGAGTTTCTCAAATATTGCTGATTCTGCTGATAATCACGTTGACTATTAGTACGAGGTGGATAAGCTTGTTGTAGAAGAACTTTAGTCTTCAATTCCTTAGTCTTCTTATCCTCTTTCTCTAACTCATCTTTGCGCCTATTTTCATAGTACTGGGCTGTAGCTAAAATCTGCGCTGACGTGGAAACAGCCCAAGCACTCTCGGAATCTTTCAACCTAGTACACAATTCAGGAAGCAAATTATATAAAAATTTGTCGACAAACAATCTCTGGCCACCTTCAGTAGCCATATCCTGACCACTATGATCTACAAATGTCTCTTCAAACCGCGTGAAAAAGTCGGACACCGTCTCGTCTTTCTTCTGCTTACCAGCAGACAACTTGTCCCAATTAACACGCACTTTGGGCATCAAAGTCCTCATATAATTAATTATCCTACCAGGGAGTTGAGTAATGAGGTCTTCAGGCTTAGCACCTCCAACTTGTCTATCATTCGCAGCACTAATATTAACCCATGTATCACCTAATTCTGGGGCATCATCCGTATGTCGAATCGTACTCCAAATGGGCTGTGGAACAACATTTCCAAACAACATATCTATGTCTGCTAAATTCATGATGCACAAACCCACAGTCTGAGTGAGCTCTTTGTAATATCCTGCTGGATTCTTGAGCGGATCAGGTAAAGACTGCTTTATTGCCAAAACTTCAACACGCTTCCAAGGAACATGTACCCATACTCGTTGAAAGTGCGCAAGAGTAGGTGGAACAGCATTAGGATCAGCAGGTCTCCAAACTGGAGGAACCTCACGCATCGGATATTGACGCGCTTTTCTCCTAACTGACAAATCAGGCTCAAACAATCGCTCGGGAGGAGTGTCGCTAAGAAACGACAAAATAGTCGCAACTGCTCTTTCTACATCACCCGGACCCACAATGGTCCCTTTCGCAAACTCAGAACGTATACGGTACAACTCTTCAGGAGCTTTACCTACTTCTTCAACCCATTGTTCATGGAGGAATCCACACATCATATCAAAAACGTACCGTTGCTTCGGTGCTTCCCATTGAAGGAAAACATCCATAACACCCTCAAGAGCATACTGAGAAGCGTACGTTATCCACTTACGTGCCAAATGATCCAAAACTGTACGTTCATCTATGTCGGGCAACTGACTACGTGATTGTCTACGCTCACTAACCGGAGACATACCCAATTGTCCCAACAAAGGAGAAAGGAAACCAGAAAAAGCAGCAGTCATTCGCTGTCTAGCAGAAGGAGAAGATGAAAGAATAAGAGAAGACGGAACAAAAGTAGAAGAATCCAAAGTCGGAACAGACGGAGTATTATAGATAGGCATAGGAGTAGCAGAGTTGGCGGCCCCTGAGGAGGCTGCGCCAAAGGAACAGTAGCCAACGGAAGAGGAGCTGGCTGTGGAGGAATTGCAGGTGGCAAAGCAACCGGAGGTTGCACAACTACAACTGGTAGTGGTAGTGCCGTAGCATCTTGTGCATAAGGGGGTGGCGAACTCAATAGATGCAACATTAAAGGATCTTTCACAAGATCTTTCTTTTCTTCCTATTCTTTAGGCGGCAAAACTGGATAGCATCTATCTACCGCTAACTTCTTAACTCTTAGCATCTGTTCGCTCTCTTACTCTTCCTCATTATCCCTATACGCTATAGCAGCTTGCACCATTGACAAACCTCGTTCTCGTTTATTCTTCTTTGCTAATTTAATTTCTTTCTGTTTGGCTTCTTTGCGCCATATGCGGAAAGAGTCAAACATTGCCGGCCGGGCTTTCTTCTTGAACAATTTAACTTCGAGATTATCTAGAATCTCAGTTTCAAAACTACCATAACGGGGCCACTGTAGGACACCGTCTTTCCTCGTATACTTCACCCAGATCTCATTATAACCAATAGGGCCCACACCATGCTTCACGTATAATTCATATGTAGGAGTTCCAATTGGAGAAACCGGACATGAATCCTCTAACCAGGAATCCTTAGAACAACCACAACTAAATAACTTTCAAAGTCTGCTAAGACCAGGCATCTTGCTCACTAGTCTAGCTTCAAACTACAAGGGAAATCTCAAACGATAGTCTCGCGAATACACGAGTCCCTTGGCTTTGGGGCCTGCAGGTACCAAATCAAAGCAATCCACTAAAGGATACCAAAACAAACTAAAGACTGGGAGACGCTCCACTCATACTTAACTGAAATGTCGATGGCGTCACCAGAAGACCCGTCAATCGTCTCACTCTACAAACGTCTAAAGCTCCAAGACAGGGCGACAGTCAGGGCAGCAGTCCTTCGTAGCCGTTGGAAGGCGGGGAACCTCGCAGCAAAGACTTTCGGACCACGACAACATACAGGGGTCGATGAAGTGGTTGGCCTTCCTCCAGAATTTCCACATGAAGCTCTCCACGATTTCTGGCTTGGACCGGTACCGTTGAAGTCGCCCTACGTTGGGCGCCAACTGAAAGACCGGGTTTTAGAACCCAGCGGCATCAGGGATGCCTTCGAGTTCCCCTGCCTTGGCAAACAGAGACACGGGACGCTTCTTTATGACGTCAAAGACCAAAGTTTATTGGCTGCAACCAGGAACAGGAACAGAGGTCTACGAAGCACAACACGGGCGGTTCGCTAGAGACTGCACAAATTCAATGAGCGGAGCATGGTCATTTATGCCAAAAATCAAGCCTCAGGCAACATTCCAGACTAGCATCAGTTACACACAAACGGGCCAATCAGTTTGTGACATTTCAAACATATCGCATGACGACAATCCCTTTTTCCGTTGTCCAGCCCACCAGAAATGACAAAGCACATTCCAATTTCTTGTTCGATCAGGCTGGACAAACCCATCATAAAACCTCATAAAACCTCAACCCAAATCACTAATCATGCCGTAAAGGAAGGAGCAGAAACAGATTGGAAACAAGATAGAAAGGTGGGTGCAGTGTACCATAAACTTTGGCATGTCCTGCTCTTTGATCTTTATCTGACCAGCTGCTTAACAAGGAACTGGCTCAGCGGGGTCAGCCTCGGGCAAGGAGTCAGTTCGGCCTGGTCATTCAGAAGTCAGCTTAGGTGTACGTGTCTCAAGGACTCGTTCGGCCGTAGTCGTCGGCCTATGTGAGGGCAACCACACAAAATGGCTGCTACACACAAAATGGAACCCGAAGGTTCAAACGAAATCCCTAAATACACAGTGTTCTCATTCATCAATTAATGCGAAAACACTCGTACATACCGCACTCGTGATTTGCGGTCCGCTGATACCAAAATCGTCTATTTCCGATGACCTTTATTGTACGGGTTCGGAACCACCGAACCATAGACCCTCGAACTACAGAACCACATCATGCCTCCTCCCCCAGGATGGGCAGGTTCTACAAAGGGAAAAGTTCAAAGGCTCGCTGCCTTCTTTAGCTAGCCCCTGCCTCTGCTGGTTTCAGCAGTTGGCTCCCACCGGTTCTGACCCCCTCTTTGGGCAGGATATTCAGCAGAAAAACCTAGAGAGAAAGTGGGCTAACCTTTGCCAACCCCACCCCTCAGGTGGGGGAGGGGAAGTGAAGCACACATCTCAGTCCCCTCCACCTTGAAGATGAGGGGACTCCCCCAATGAGGATGAGGCAAATGCCCCCCACGCCACTGGAGGATGGCATAAGAGGGGGCCGTAGAGACACCAGGTAAGAGACTCATTGGTCGCAACCCTGTAACACCCCTAAATGTAGGTATTTAGGGGCACCCCTGAACCTTGCTCCTTAGATATGAAAACCTAAGAAGAAGAACTGAAGAGCCGTGCTTCAGTGAATATGACGACAACAACTGCTTTGGCCCCATCCCTGCCAGCTAATCTTCTGCGTCAGAGAACCTGCAAGCTGAAACCAGCGAGGCCCACAGCTAAGCAGCCTTGAAGAACCCTGGAGACCTACCATGCCTTCGAAAAAGACTTAACTTCCAAGGACATGGATTGTCCAACAAAGAAATTCCAACTTCAAGGACTCCCGATCCAGGCTGATCCGCGTCCCCAGCTCACTCTGCACCTTACGCCTACAGCCCGAGTTTGAGTGACTCACCTATCCTGAGAAGTCTTCCCCATGATCCTGACCTCGTCTGCATCAGTAGCTGCCCTATCCAGGACCCCTTCTCCCCCTTGACGCCTGCTGCCAGACTGCGACTGGAACCAGTTGAGAAACCTCAATACCAAAAGGCACCCCTGCATCAACCGCCCACTGACTTTAGAGCGCTTAGCTGATGGTGTCCCCCAGCTATCCAACTTACCTGCTTAACCGTTAGTCACATTCATCCATCCTCCTTGTCCAAGTCTGCAGCCTCTTGCAGAAAACGACGACCCCTGTTGGAAAGCATTGGTTGCCCGACACTGATTTGAACCCTAAACACGATCACCCTGTGCTGCTGGTGTGTAGCTTTGGTGCTGCTTTGTGGCCCCTCCCTGTGCCCACCTCAACCCCCAGGGCATTTGCCCTAAGACCGTGGGTACCTACCTGCAAACCGTGCCTCTTCAAAGGACCCCCAGGCTCTATTGGATAACATTGTGCCCAGCGACCTCTGCATCTGGCCGCCCTAGTGCCGCTGGAGGTGCAATATCTACCTGGTCTTGAACCTTGCCCTGTGTTGTCCAAAACCCCCAAAGCTTGGGGAAGAAAGTTCAATACTTACCTGCAAACTGTTTAGCATTGTTTTCCTCTATTGGATTGCATTATATTCCTATCCATTGCACTGAACTGTCTAACCTTATCACTGCAAAAGTCAAGTCAAGTCAAGTCAGGATATTTATATAGCGCGCTACATACCCATAGGGTCTCAAGGTGCTTGAGGAAGGGTGGGGAATTACTTGTCGAATAACCAAGTTTTAAGTTGCTTTCTGAATGCTAGGTGGTTCTGAGTAAGGCGAAGGTGAGTGGGAAGTGAGTTCCAGGTTTTAGCTGCCAGGTAGGAGAAGGATCTACCTCCCATGGTGGTTTTGTTGATGCGGGGTATAGTGGCAAGGGCTTGGTTGGAGGATCGTAGCTGACGGGGGGGGGGGTGTAGAAGGACAGTCGTGTGTTGAGGCATTCGGGTCCAAGTTCGTAAAGTGCTTTGTGTGCGTGGGTAAGGAGGCGGAAAGTGATCCTCTTATTTACGGGGAGCCAGTGGAGGTTTTTCAGGTGACCAGAGATGTGTTCTTTACGCGGGATGTCTAGTATGAGCCTGGCTGAAGCGTTCTGGATGCGTTGGAGTTTTTTCTGGAGTTTTGCGGTAGTACCGGCGTATAAGGTGTTTCCGTAGTCCAGGCGGCTCGTGACCAGTGCGTGGGTGACCGTTTTTCTAGTTTCGGTGGGGATCCAGCGAAATGTTTTTTTGAGCATGCGAAGAATGTTGAAGCAGGATGAAGAGACGGCGTTGACTTGTCTGGTCATCGAGAGAGAGGAGTCCAGGATGACGCCCAGGTTCCGTGCGTGGTCCGTCGGGATAGGTGCTTTTCCAAGGGCCTCTGGCCACCAAGAGTCATCCCAGGCGGATGGGGAGGTGCCTAATATGAGGACTTCTGTTTTGTCTGAGTTCAGTTTCAGACGACTGTGCTTCATCCATTCGGCTACTTCTTTCATTCCTTCGTGTAAGTTGGTTTTGGCGGTGTTAGGGTCTTTGGTGAGTGAGAGGATCAGTTGAGTGTCGTCAGCGTAGGAGATGATGTTGAGATTGTGTTGGCGAGCGATGGTCGCAAGGGGGCTCATGTATACATTGAAGAGGGTGGGGCTGAGTGACGATCCTTGTGGCACGCCGCAGATGACTTCTGAGGCCTCTGACTTGAATGGTGGGAGGCGGACTCTCTGGATTCTCCCGGTGAGGAACGAGGTGATCCATTCCAGTGCTTTTCCTTGGATTCCGACGTTTTTGAGGCGCTGTAGAAGGGTGCTATGACAGACTGTGTCGAAGGCAGCGGAGAGGTCGAGGAGGATGAGGGCGACTGTGTCTCCATTGTCCAGTAGAGTTCGAATGTCGTCTGTTGCTGCGATAAGTGCGGTCTCAGTGCTGTGTTTGGCTCGGAAGCCAGACTGTGAGGGGTCTAGGGATTTGTTGGTTTCGAGGAAGATGGCGAGCTGGTTGTTGACAGCTTTCTCTATGACTTTGGCCGGGAATGGAAGAAGCGAGATGGGGCGGTAGTTTTTGAGTTCGGTGGGGTCCGCTGTGGGTTTTTTCAGAAGGGCGCTGAGTTCGGCGTGTTTCCAGCTTTCTGGGAAGGTGCCGGATTTGAGGGAGCAGTTGATGACGTCTCGGAGGTGTGGTGCTATGATGGAGTCTGCTTTGTTGAAGATGTGATGAGGGCATGGGTCAGTTGGGGATCCTGAGTGGATGGAGTTCATCAGGCGGATGGTGTCCTCAGAGGAGATTGGGATCCAGTCGTTAAGGATGTTCAAGGGGGGTGGAGGTCCTGCAGAAGGTTGAGTGGGTTGGTCTCCGGGTCGGTTGTCGAAGCTGTTGTGGATGTCTGCGATTTTGTTGTGGAAGAAGGAAGCTAGGGAGTCGCAGAGGGCTTGGGAGGGGGTGATGTCATTAGAGTTAGCTGATGGGTTGGTAAATTCTTTGATGATGTTGAATAATTCCTTGCTGTTGTGGGCGTTGTTATCTAGTCGGTCCTTGAATGCAGCTTTCTTGGCAGATCGGATTAGTTGGTGGTGTATGCGGGTGGCGTTTTTGAAGGCGTCCTTGGTGCTGGTGTTTGGGTCTTTTTTCCAGGCCTTCTCGAGGGAGCGACAGAGTTTCTTCGATTTCTTGAGATCATCGTTGAACCAGGAGGCGTTTTTGCTGCCTAGTATGCTTTGACGTTTTTTCAACGGTGCTAGGATGTCGGCGCTGTTGGATAGCCATTGGGTGAGGTTAATGGCTGCTTGGTCGGGGTTTGAGGAATGGGCGGGGGGGTTTAGAAGAAGCGATGAGGAGATCTGGTCGATGGTGATATTGTTCCAGTTTCTTCGTAGGGTGGGTTGAGGATGGTTGTGGATTGTGGTCTTATTGTAGGTAAAGTGAATGCAGCTGTGGTCCGTCCAATGAAGAGCTGTGGTGTGACTGAATGAGACATGTTTGCTGGAGGTGAAGATGGGGTCGAGTGTGTGACCTGCAATGTGGGTGGGGGTAGTGACAAGTTGTTTGAGTCCGAGGTTGGTAAGATTGTCCAGAAGGGTAGTGGCGCTGCTGTCGTTGCTTTTTTCCAGGTGAAAATTGAGGTCTCCCAATAGAATGTAGTCCTCGGAGGGGAGGGCGTGTGGGGTGATAAAGTCAGTGATGTCGTCACTGAATTGTGCCTGGGGTCCTGGAGGCCGGTAGAGGAGGGTGCCTCTGAGTGTGGTCTTGGGGTCGGTGTGGATCTGGAAGTGAAGGTGTTCGGCGCTAGCGAGGTTGACGTCTGAGCTGGTTGAGATGCGGATGGATTTCTTATGGACGATAGCGATGCCTCCTCCTGTTTGCTTGATGCGGTCTTTACGGATGATCTTGTATCCTTCCGGGATGGCAATGGTGATGTCTGGGGCTGAAGAGGCATTCATCCATTTTTCTGTTAGGAAGGCGACGTCCGGTGAGATGGTGTCTAGTAGATTCCAGAGGTCGATGGCGTGTCTGTGGACCGAGCTGGTGTTGAGCAGGATGCATTTTAGGTGGTTGGTGTCAGGTCTCTGATTGGTGATGGTGGATGAGGAGTTGGTTTTGGTGCTGTCGAACTTGCAGGAGTTGCAAGAGAAGGGTCCATGGGTGTGTCCAGGGGCGGCTTGGACGCAGTTGGGGGAACGGTCGGGGTTAAGGGCTAGTAGGGAGGTGGCATCGTAAGTGATGCGAGTGGGCTGGGCATTACGGGAACCAGAGGGTCTGGCGCTGGGCGCGGTCCAGGCGCGGACGGGCGTAGACGGGCTTACCTTTGGCGCACCTTCGGCGCAACTAGGGCGCGATCGCTGCGCGTAAACGCTGCGCGCAAAAGCTTCTGTCATAAGTGGATAGTGGAAGGGGAGGGGCGAGGCAGGCTCAGCTGGGAGGCGGGAGCGTGATTGGAGGGACGGGCTTGGACGTCACAAGAAGCAAATGGCTGCAACAATAACAACAACTTAACGCAGGGAGAGGTTGGGGCGAGCAGTGGAGCGCTTATTACAAAAACAGTTATTTTACAAATGAAATGGCTGAGACAAAGTAGAGCTATGAGCACAGCACATTAAAAGTATCAGGCGGCGCTATGAGATTGAGCACAGTGCAATGAATAAAGCAGCAAAGCAGGTCAGAGCACTTTTAAAATACAATGCGGCGCAATGGAAATGCAGCTGGAAGAATGTAAAAGCACAAGCAGCGTAGGAGTAGCGCTACGATACCCAGGAGGACAGAGGGGAGCAACCGGATCTGCACGAGTCAGGACGGTCACAGCTCTCGGAGGGGAGGGGTCGGCCTAATCTATCTGTGGGAGGCAGGCTCAGCTGGGAGGCGGGAGCGTGATTGGAGGGACGGGCTTGGACGTCACAAGAAGCAAATGGCTGAAACAATAACAACAACTTAACGCAGGGAGAGGTTGGGGCGAGCAGTGGAGCGCTTATTACAAAAACAGTTATTTTACAAATGAAATGGCTGAGACAAAGTAGCGCTATGAGCACAGCACATTAAAAGTATCAGTCGGCGCTATGAGATTGAGCACAGTGCAATGAATAAAGCAGCAAAGCAGGTCAGAGCACTTTTAAAATACAATGCGGCGCAATGGAAATGCAGCTAGAAGAATGTAAAAGCACAAGCAGCGTAGGAGTAGCGCTACAGTCAGAGCACTTTTAAAATACAATGCGGCGCAATGGAAATGCAGCTGGAAGAATGTAAAAGCACAAGCAGCGTAGGAGTAGCGCTACGATACCCAGGAGGACAGAGGGGAGAAAACATTCCTAATACTGTAAAGTATATAACTGCATTTACAAAACATTACTGCATTCTTGAAAAGCTTTGCTACTTTTAAACCACTGTGAAACTTGCATGCACTTGATTTTTGGTTCTAGAAATAAAATAACAAAATAACGGTTTGTACAACCTAAAGGTCTAAATTCAGTCTTTGAGTGCCCCTTTTTGCATGGCTACCCCTTATCTTTTTGCCAGATACATGATGCCAACTTGACTGAGTGTGCCCCGAGTCACTGCCAATCAGGCTTACAAGGCCTATGTTCTTTCCCACAACAGTTCCTTGGTCTCCACAATCGGCTCACCTCTGGGGGACATGTAAGTCCCATGTAAATGGTACCCCTGATACCAAGGGCCTTGTGACCAGAGAGTTCCCTTTGTGGGCATGCCACCCTCAGAGACCCCTTACCTTAACACCCACACACTGCCACTGCAGGTTGCGTGTTTTGGTGCAGACCAAACTAAAGAGTTGACATAGCCCTCATCCCTGTGTGCAATGTCCACTAACACTGCCTGCAGCATGGGTACGTCACCCCACTAGCAGGAATTACAGCCCTAAAGTCAGGTACACCATACGATAGGTGAGGGCATAGCTGCCTGAGCAATAGGGGAGAGGAGTTGGCCTAAAGGCTAGGGCGGTTGACCTCGAATCTGGGGAACCGGTTTAGAGTCTCGGCAATGACGCTGAACATACTGTGAGTTTGGACAAATCACTTAATCTCCCCGTGCCTAACAAAAATGAATGTGTCCTCATGTAATGCAACTGGTGCTATGTAAAGCGCTCTGACACCCGAAACCGGGTCAAGTTTGCACTATATAAAATTCTGTGAAAGAGAAATTTCCCCAACAGGGTCTGTGCCATTCACAGACATTTTAAGTACAATGAAGCCATTTTGTGACATGGGCTGGGAGATTGTCAGCACGAACTCCACAGCCCCATGGTGGCTTTACTGAAGACTGAGAAGTTTGGTACCAAACTTCACAGCGCAGTAAACCGACACTGATGCCAGTGTTGGATTTAATGTAAAATGCACTCAGGAGGCATCTTAGCGATGCCCTCTGGAAAACGACCATCCCTGCAGTGGTTACTGAATGGCTACCCTGCATCTGCCACCTCTCTGGGTCCTGAAACAAAGCACATCCTGTGCAGAGGAGTCATGCCTCCTCCCCCAGTGTGGGCAGGTTCCACAAACTGAAAGCTTCAAAGGCTTGCTTCCTTTGTAAGCTAGCCAAAGCATCTGCTGCTATCAGGAGCTGGCTCTCACCGGTTCCCATCCCTAGGAGAATTGGTGCGAAAACCTAGAGAGAAAGGGAGGTGTGCCCATCTTTGCAAGGGGTGGGGGAGGTGAAGTCAAACACTCATCTCAGTCCCCTCCACCTTGAAGATGAGGTGACTACCCTAATGAGGACGAGGCATATGCTCACCCACTGGTGGGTAGCATAAGGGGGGTGTAGACACCCCAGGGAAGGGACCCATTGGTCCCAACCTGCATCCCCCTGTAACGCTCCTAAATCTAGGTATTTAGGGCCACCCCTAACCTTTCTCTTTAGATACGACAACCTAAGATGAAGAAAAACCGAAGAGCAGGTCTGCTGAGAAGATGACGACAACAACTGCTTTGGCCCTATCCCTGCCAGCCTGTCCTCTGCTTCAGAGAACCTGTGAGCTGAAGCCAGTGAGTCCTGCAGCTAAGCAGCCTCCAAGAACCCTGGAGACCTGCCCTGCCTTAAAAAAATACTCTTGTTTTCTGAGGACACGGATTGTCCAACAAAGAAACTCCACCTTCAAGGACTCCCGATCCAGGCGGATCTGTGTCCCCAGCTCACGGTGGACCCGACGTCCACAGCCCGTATTTGAGTGACTCACCTATCCTGTGAAGTCTCCCCGGCGATCCTGACCTTGTCTGCATCAGTAGCTGACCTATCCAAGACCCCATCGCCCCCTCAACGCCTGCAGCCCGACTGCGATTGGAACCAGTTGAGAAACCCCAACATCAAAAGACACCCCTGCATCCTTTGCCCCCCTACTTTAGGGAGCCCAGCTGATGGTGTCCCCCAGCTATCAAACTTACCTGCCCAACCGTTGGTCACCTTCTTCCAGCCTTCTGGTCCAAGCCTGCAGCCTCTTGCCGAAAACGCGAACTCCGTTGGAAAGCATTAGTTGCCTGACAATGATATGGACCCTAGACCCGGCCACCCCTGTGCCCCTGTTGGTGTAGCTTAGATGCTGTTTTGTGCCACCCTGTGCTCACTTCAACCCCAGGGCATTTGCCTTAGACCATGAGTACCTACCTTCAAACCATGACACTTCGAGTTACCCCCCGGCTCCATTGGAAAAAACATTGGGCCCAGTGACCTCTGCACACTGTCGCCCCAGTGCCGCTCGTGGTGCAGTACCTACCTGGTCTTGAACCTTGCCTTGTGTTATCCTAAACCCCCGAAGCCTGGGGAAGTAAGTTTAAGTACTTACCTGCAAACTGTTTAACATTGTTTTCCTCCATAGATTTGGATTGTAGTTCTATCTATTGCATTGAACTGTCAAACTTTATCACTGCAAAAGCATACAACTGTACTTGATTGACATCTACTGAAAACATTCTTAATACTGTAAAGTATATAACTGCATTTACAAAACATTACTGCATTCTAGAACAGTATTGCTACTTTTAAACCACTGTGAAACGTACCTGCAGTAAATGATTTTTAGTTTGTGAAATAAAACAACAAAGTAACAACTTTTTGTACAACCTATTGGTCTGGATTCAGTCTTTGAGTGTGAGACATCATTTCTAGCCTGAGAGTGTACAATAAATGCTTAACACTACTCTCTGATAAGCCTAACTGCTCAGCCCAGTTACCACTGAATTGAGAGTAAGCTATTGTCTACTTTAACTTCTTCCATACCTTTGGGGACTCACTGGACTCTGTGCATACTATAGCTCTTTTTGGGACAGTATATCCAGCTTCCTACAAACATCCACACCCAAATGACAAAATGCAAGGGAAAGCCAAAGCCTTTAGTGCCCTCGCATTCGAACACACTTTATTATCTACTTAAACCTCTGCCCTACCTTTGGGTACTCACTGGACTCTGTGCATACTATATCTCTTTTTGGTACAGTATATCCAACTTCCTACAAACATCCACACCCAAATTACAAAATGCAAGTGCAAGCCAAAGCCTTTGGCGCCCTCGCATTCTGAAGACATTCCCGACAATATACAATCCATATGATACAGGTGAGAAAAACAGAACTCCTGAGGAGCTCTTGGTAGTGAAGGTCCTCAGTGCAACATACAGGCAGGTCATCAGATCAGCCTAAGTACAGTACCATACCATCACCATCAATGAATCCACCAAAAGAAGCAGAACGTTCTTCAAGACAATCAAGAACTGCATCCCTCCTGCCATATTAACCTATTTCTCACTCCACAGAAAAGTGCAATGCCAACAACCTCTTCTTCAGTGAAAAAAATGCAGAAGATCTGAGAACACATTGACGACCCTAAACCTACTTCATCTTGTGAAGAACCTGGCCTGGTAGTTCAAATTGGTCTGTTTCCATTGGAGCAGGGTCAGAACAGATGTTCATATGGCTAGGTCCAAACTAAGATGGCATGGTGTGCAAAATAATGGAATGGGATGTGGCCTGAGTAATTACCAGTGACTGAGATTAATTCAAGCATTCTATCCATCACAGTTGTGTATACTTTAGTGGTGTCCTAAATACTGTGGGCATACAAAAACATGAATAGCTGGCTAACTGATCAGTAGTTGAAATGGGCTGTCCCACTGCCCTGTGTTGTATGCTGTGCTAGGTCGAAGTAAAATGTGAATGGCACATAAACTAATCAGTAGCTGAAGTAGGCTGGCACTGCTGCCCAAGCAGGAGGCACCAGCAGACACAAACAACCATGGACGAAGTCAATAGCTCTTGCCTAAGCAAAACCTATTGGTTTTGCCAGTCTTTTAGCCATATTGATCAGCGGAGTGGCAGCTGTTCAGCATGGCTAAATGTTAGTGACATGGCATAGAGTGGCATAGGGGAGAGTGGCGTAGAGGACAGTGGCATGGAGTAGCGTAGAGTAGTGTAGAGTACAGTAGAGTGGCATGGAGTAGAGCGACAAGGAGTAGAGTGCATTGCCTTAGAATGGAATGACGTTGAGTAGAATGGAGTGGTGTAGAGTGGAGTGGTGTGGCATAGAGTAGATTGGGTGTAGAGTGAAGTGATAGATTATAGTGGCATAGCCTGGAGTTGAGTTGAATGAATGGAGTGAAGTGGCGTACAGTGGAGTGGTTAAAGTGGAGTGGAGTAGCGGAGAGGTGTAAAGTAAAGTGGCTTAGACTTGTGTAGAGTTAAATGGAGTGGTGTGCAGTGGAATGGCATATAGTAGAGTAGAGTGCAGTAGAGTAGAATGGCATACAGTCGGGTGAAGTAGAGTAGAATTGCATAGAGTGACATACAGTGAAGTGGCGTGGAGTAGAGTGGAATGGAGTGGTGTAGAGTGAAATGGGGTTGAGGAGTGGTGTGGAGTGGGTTAGAGTAGAGTGATATAGAGTGGTGTGGTGTAGAGTAGAGTGGCATTGAGTGGCGTTGTGTGGGGTGGAGTTGTGTAGTGTGCGGTAGAATTCAATTGTGTGGAGTGGCGTAGAGTGGAGTTGCCTAAAGTGGAGTGGCATAGAGTAGTACAATTGTGGGTGTAAGTAACTCAAACAAGGAACCAAAATTAAATGAGTGCAAAGGTATGAGGCATGAAAAGGATGAAAGGGATGAATGTCTGAAAGGCAACGATAATAGGTGTACGGTGGCGGCAAGTATTCTGTTAGTGTGGAATTTTACATTGTAACGGCTTAAACCAAACCACATAGAATAGAAAAGGATGATCTAATAGTAGAGATTTTGGTTAAGAAGGTTCAGCTTCTAAGGCAGTACATTTGGAATGGGTTGGTGTTTTCTGGGGGGGATAGACTACAGTTCTAGTTTGCACCCTAGTCTGTTCAGGCTAAGTTGACTTCAGTTCATAGAGTTCTGGAAATATGCACTTTGATTGTGCTATACTGTTCAAACGTTTTGATTTTCCATTGTGGACCAGTTGCTTCTTGCTTGGCTGTTGCACCAGCACTATGCTCTTCCTTCTAGGCACTTTATGCTTTGATGGACTGTACCTCCCTCTTTCGCTGCTTTTGAGATCTTCTTGTTTAGAGCCTAACAGTTTACATAATTTCTGCTTGCGATGGACACTTGCCAAATTCTAGCTGTTCTTTAAGAAACTGCACAAGGCCCCTCATCTAAGCTCATCACTCCCCACATCAGTGAGGATTCCTAGGATCTATAGATTTCCTTTTCTCTACTGTTCTCCAACTCTACAGCTTCATTCTTGATGTTGAAGATAAGTCGCAAGTAGCACACATTCATGGATACATTTGAAAACCTCTGGAGCGGGTTTCCTTTTTCTCACTGACCTCAGTATGAAACCCCACGAAAGAGGCATCAAATGCTGCCAATGCGGTGTTTGGTAAAATGAACATTTACATCTTTGTCCAGAAGTCTGTCAAGATAAGGGTAAACCATAAGGTAGTCCATGAGATGCATATAGTCATGTTTTACAAGATGGGAGCACAGCTCCAGCGTTTCTGCAGGAGAGAAAAGAAAAATAAATGTCAGCATTTGATTGGATTCTTCACACAAGAGATTACTATGGAAGTTCTAAGGAACAAATTGACTAGTCTGTGTTTCATGGAGCGCTTAAATCTTATTTTTGAGGTACGTTTTGGAAGGAGGGATGGACGGGACACCCTCTCATGCACACATACACAGAACATTTAAAGCAATATATTCACTCACACGCAGGCACACACAAACACATTCATTCACAGCTCTTCACCAAATATTCATACATATATACATGCACGTACGCACCAAACACTTTAAAACAAAAACAAACACTTACCTGCAGCTAGCTCTGCCTCCGAGGTTCCAGAAGGCTTGGGACTGCTGTCTTCCCTCATTAAGGTCAGCCAATGAGGGAAGGCAGCAGTCCCAACGTCATCACAGAGTGGGATGGGGTCAGTGAGACTGCTGACCCGACCCTACTCTGTGATGACGTGTCACTGATTGACACTCGACCTTGGTCACTTCGGTGCTTAAAACTGAAGCGCCCAGGTGCGAGGCAATCAGTGACACTACCCCTCTTCACTGAGGGGAGGGCCTCAGGGACCTTTGCTAAGCTGAGGACGTCAGGCCCACAGGAGGTGTGACTTGCTCGGCCCAGCAAAGTTCAGCTCAGGCAGCCAGGAGCCTGCGCTAAATGCTCATGTCTGGCTCCTGGTAGCTTGAACTGAAAGTGAACAGTGTCTGTCAGTCGACCTTTGTGCAGCCTGACAGACACTGTTCATGAGGGATGAAAGGAGAGGTGTAGAAAAAGGTAGGGCTAGGACCTTTCTCAAGATTTGCCCGGCGCTAACCGCCCTTGTACCATTCAAATTTACCAAGCAATGAGGCAGGCGCCGGAGACCAGAAGGCAGGAAACAGAAGTTTTATTCCGACGGAGCAGAACACATCAGATCAGACAACAAGGTATCGTCTCGAGGTGCTCTAACAGCCTCTCGGAGGCCTGGCCTCTTATACACTGGTTTATGGCATGTGACCTTTCTTTATTATAATCAGAACATTGTGACGCCAGGAAAAGACATCCCCGTAATCCTCGTGTCAATCCCACCCCCATATACCTCCACAATAGAGGTCCTCAACCTGCTGATAAGAGGAGGGGGTCATCACGCAGCTGAGTGTTCTGTCGAGTCTTAGGATGTGTGCGCCTGATCATATCACAGGGGGTGGGGAGGCCTGGATCAATAGAGGGTCCTTTGAAGGAGAGCGACCTCATACAATAAGGGGCAGTAAATGATATCTCCCGGCTTAGGCGATGGCCTCGGACCTGTGTGGACAGCTGGACACGGGGGAAGGGGTCATCAAAGGAGTGGTATTCATGCCGCGTGGACAATCGAGCGTGGAGGGAAGGTTTATCAACAGAGGGGCATTCATAGGAAGAGAGGAGGTGCTGGTCAGGCGCTGGTGTGACTCCCAAGGACAGGGTCATGCAGAAGGGTTACGCTCATGAGGAGGAGGGAGGGGGAGCCAGGGTGCGCGGAGGATGCTTGCTGGGTCAGAGGGGCGCGCTGGTGATCGATTGTGGACAAGGAGACCATGATACCTAAAATGGCTGTTGTGCATGTTGTACGTGGGTGACAAGCTGGCGCAGATGATGTTTAGCTCGCAAACTAAAATTCCACAGTCCTCCCTTTTAACATGTCTCGCCAACTTGTCCGTTTGGATTTATCCCCATAAGGCCACGTATTTCTACTTCATAGAGGGGACTCATGTGCTCATTTCGGAAGTCCAAAGTCTTTGGGCACATACAGTTAGAAACGAGGCCGCACAAAGGTGGCAGACATTGGATACCTAAGCAACACCCACATAATATCACAACAGGTATCAGCACGAAGGAAAACAACTTCCAACCCCAGTTCTTCAAAGCGTCCCAAAACCAGCTCCCAAGCGACCATCCTTCCTGCTCTTGGTGAACCTCTGAGGAAAGTCTGTGGAGGTGTTCAATGGCTTTGTAGACTGAAGGCGAGTTGTCTGGCACGTAGGTGCAGCAGCTGGATCCGATGATGCGGCATGCTCCTCCTCGGTCGGCTAGGACCACGTCTAGGACAAGACGATTTTGAAGGGTCACAAGGCGGACCGCCTGAAGCTCCGCAGTGTTGTTGGCGAGGATGCCAGCCGTGATGTTGATCGTTGTTTCTACTGCCTGGGTCAGGTGCCGGATAGCACGGCTGTTTGCCATTGGGCCCCACAGGGGAACAAGTCCCTTTGCTGCATCCAGGAACTGTGCTCCGGTGGAGTCGGCTTGTCCAATGTCATCTGCACGCCTCTGCCGGTGGTGGTTGGCAGGGGCTACATATGTGGGTGGAAGAACGAAGGCAATGTAACAGATACCCTTCCAACCTTTCGGGAGCCAGGTGTAAGCTTTGGTGCCACACACAAAGTACATGTTTGGAGAGGCGACAAAAGAAGGGGGGTCAACTGAGTCCAGTGTTCTGGTGATTCGGCAGGAACTGTGACCCACCAGCTGCGTTCCCTGGCCTTCGAGGCACACAAGGCCAGTGACATTGATAACAGACAGAGCCACAGTCAGGGTGGCGGTAGTTTGTTTTTGCAGATGAGAGAAGGTGGTTCTGGCTGGATTGTGGAGCACCTGTACTTCGACTCGTTCTTTGGCTGGAATGTCTTTAAGGAAGGTGGCGCCTGCGAGCGCAGGACACAGGGCAGCAGGGGTCTTTCCGGTTTTGTTCAGCCAGAACCCAGAGTAGAAGTGTGACACTGTCCGGCTGGAGGTGGCGTTGTCCTTGTGGCTCTCTTGCATGAGTATCAACCAGGCGAGGCAAGAGCCGTGAACTGAGAAAGGTGAAGGGATGAAGGGGATGGAGTGTCCAGTGGCATGCGGGAGCAACCCGCAGATCCAGCAGTTCGTAGCATTTGCAGCAAGGTTGTGTTGGTGCAACAGTTGCACGAAGGAATTGTTCCAGAATTCCCTGCGCCTTTCTCGGAGCTGAGGCGACAGAGAGATTAGGTGATGCTCTTTCAGGGGTGTTGGCTGTGCAGTAGGCAGCAATGCCTCATGAGCCGGTGTGCTTTCCTCCAGAATCCAGAAGGAGGTCATGAGGAGGAGGCAGAAGAGGAAGACAATGAAGAGTGCGATTGTCTTTGATTTGTGCAAGTTGTCAGTTTTTGGATTTCTATACTGGGTATTTCCTGTTGCTTCCATCATCCTCTTATCTGGCGCTTCCATCATCTTCTTATCTGGCGCTTCCATCACCTTCAAGGGGCTCGGTAGTGGGCAGAACCACAGACTTCGTTTAGCTTCTCTCCCGGTAACCCTTGATTGTGTTTAGGTCACCGTTCTGAGATTTAACTTAGTCCGTGGCCTACTTAGCCGAAACTCCCTCCTTTCGACGCAGGAAATACCCTTCTCTGGATGGCACAGTGGGATCAGAGAATTTTGCAAGTTCAAGTGCCTCAGTATCGGGATAACAGTTCAATGTCGGTCGATCTTTGCTCAGGAGCTCTTCTTGCATGTTGACGTTTTCTGTCGTGGCCAGGTTCGCAGAGACCTTTCGGCAATGATGTGCGTGCAGCCAGTGCTTCTTCCCCTCCACTCGAAGCGCCGTTCGTGTGGTAATCAGCACTTGCCAGGGGCCCGTCCACCGAGGTTCCAGACTCTTGGTCCGCTGGAAATTTCGTATTAGGACGAAATCTCCCGGTTGGATGTCGTGGCCGGGGCCCCTGGAAGCATCGGGGATGGCCTGCTGCACCTGTTGATGAATGACAGACAACGTTTTAGTTAACTTGCACAAATAATCAGATAGTAGGACGTCTGGGACGTCATGAATGGAGGTCGGTTTGGGAGCAGTCCAGAGATTCATCGGTCGCCCAAACACGACCTCGTAGGGGGTCAAATGGTGCTTGGTGGGAGTGGAGCGCATCGATAACAAGGCCAGTGGGAGGGCATCCGGCCAGTTAAGTCCAGTGGTGGCCACTATTTTTGACAATTTCAGCTTCAGTGTGGCATTATGGCGTTCCACTAGACCGGCGGATTGGGGGTGGAAGACCGCATGAAACCTTTGCTTCACCCCCAACCCCTTTAGGATTAGTTGGATAACCTCAGCTATGAAGTGGGGGCCATTGTCGCTCCATAAAATTCGACAAAGGCCATAGCGAGGGAAGAACTCCTTCAGTAGTACTTTGGCAGTAGTCATGGCAGTGTTGTCACGGGTTGGATAGGCCTCTACCCATTTGCTGAAGGCACATACGATGACTAGTACATACTTCAGGTTTTGGCATCTCTCTAGTTGGATGTAGTCCATCTGAAGGACCTCAAAGGGGTGATTGGGGGTCCCAAACCCTCCCCGGGGTACCACAGTTCCTTTCCCGGGGTTGTGTTGCAGACAGAAGAGGCACTGCTGAACTAGGCGTCTGGCTGAGTCAGGGATTTTGTCGTTGTGCCAGACTTTGGAAATGAGTTCGATCATGGGTGCAGATCCTATGTGTGCGGGGGAGTGTGCCATTGTCAGTATGGGAATCAGGTATGAGTCGGGTAGCAACCATCTGTTTGCATCTTTCGTTCGCCAGCAGCCCTCTTCGTCCTTCAAACCCACCCCTGCCCACTTAGTCAGTTCGTGAGGGGTGCTGGCCGACTGGATGTCTCTGATCATTTCCCTTGCGTCAGTCCATCTCTCTGCTTGTGACCTGGTCACATACATGCGTGTTGCCGTCCTATTCTCAGCTGTGGTTCGTGCAGTGATGTCGGCCAATGCATTCCCTTGTCCGACTAAGTCTGTTACCCTTTTGTGTGCCTGACATTTGATCACCGCTAATCGTTTGGGGAGGAGAACTGCTTCAATCAGAGCGGAAACTAGATCTCCGTGGAGGATTGGGGTGCCGTGGGACGAAAGGAATCCCCTCTCCCTCCACAGGAGTCCAAAATGGTGGACCACTCCGAAGGCATACTGGCTGTCCGTATATACGTTCGCGGTGGTCCCTGCGGCTATGATGCATGCTCGGGTGAGGGCTATCAGCTCTGCTGCCTGGGCAGATCGTTGTGTGATGCAGGCTGTCTCAACTACTGTTCGGGCTGTCGTTACTGCATAGGCAGCTGAAGTGGTGCGATCTGGGAGTTTGATGCATGAGCCGTCTACCCATAGCTCTCCATCGGGGTCAGGAAAAGCAGTGTTTCGGAGGTCAACCCTACTCCTAGTCTGTTCGTCCGTGAGGGTCACACAGTCGTGGATGGGAGGAATGTCGGGGTCATTTTCAGGCAGGGGCAGCAATGTGGCAGGATTCAAAGTTGTGCATCTCTTTAGTGTGATGTGGGGTGCAAGTAGCGTCAGTTCGTACCCTATCAGTTGTGCGCTAGTCAGGTGTTGAGTCTTGGTTTGGTTCAGGAGGGTGTCGACAGCATGGGGTACTAGCACGGTGAGAGAGTTGGAAAGTACGATTCCCTCGCTCTGACGGATAGAGACAGCAGCGGCAGCTACTGCTCGAAGGCAGGCAGGCAAAGCTCTGGCTACAGGATCAAGAGTGGCGGAGAAGTAGGCACAAGGGCGCTGCTTAGGACCAATCGATTGGGTTAGGACAGACAATGCGCATCCCCCCCTTTCGTGGGTGAAGAGGGAGAAGGGTTTGGAGTAATCCGGCGTTCCGAGGACGGGTGCTGAGCAGAGTGCATCCCGTAATTCCTTAAAGGAGGCTTGACACTCAGTGGTCCAAGGAAGCGGGGAGGGGACATCTTTGGTCAGCAGGGCAAGTAATGGTTTCACAATGAGGCTGTAATTAGGCAACCACTGTCTGCAAAAAGAGGTTAGGCCAACCAAAGAGCGGACCTGCTTTTGTGTTTTTGGGATGGGGGTGTCTAGGATGGTTTGGATTCGGTCGGGTGTAAGTTTCCTCCCTTCTTTGGACAGAAGATGGCCTAGGTAAGTCACTTGTGGCTGGCAGAACTGTAACTTCTTTTTGGAGACTTTATGGCCATTTTCTGCAAGAAAGTGTAGGAGTTGGACGGTGGCTGTCGTTGCAAGCGGGGTGGTGTCGGCCGCCAAAAGGATATCATCGACATATTGGATCAACACCACTCCCTCTGGTAGCTGGAAGGCATCCAGCTGTCTTTTGAGGGCCTGGCTGTAAATGCTGGGACTTTCAGTGTACCCCTGGGGAGCTCTACAAAATCGGTACGAGCGGGATTTTAAAGTGAAGCCGAAGAGATAAGGGCTGTCTGGATGAATGGGGATAGAGAAAAACGCGTTCTTAAGGTCGATAACAGTGAAGGTGGTGGCAGTGGACGGGATGAGGGTCAGAATGGTGGTGATATCGGAGACTACAGGATATTGGGGTACAACCACTTTGTTAATCTCTCGCAAGTCGATGATGAAGCTGTACGCTTTCTCATCTCCTTCACCTTGCTTCTTAACAATAGGTAGGATTGGGCTGTTGCAGACGTTGCTAACCACCTCTTCAACCACTCCTGCATCCACCAGAGATTGAATGATCGCTACCAGTGCCTTCTCACCCTCTGGCGATATCTGATATTGCGGGAGTTTCGGGAGCATAGCGTCCTGTCGTACAGTTATGTGAATAGGATCAATCATCATTCGCCCCACATCAGAGTCATTTTTGGCCCACAGGTACGGAGGCAGGGTGTCAAGCAGGGACAGGTCAGCGTCAGTTATGGAGCACATGTGTCGTGGGGGACGGGATCTGGGCAAGTCTGGGTTGTCGTACAGGATGACTCGTATTCCATCTGGGGAACACCTAATGGTAGCTCGAAAATGTTTCAGTAAGTCAATGCCCATAATGGCGTCAGGGGAGTTGGAGGAGAGTAGAAATGTCGCGTCAGTGGTGTTGTTTTCTAGGTCAAAGGTAATAGGTACGGACAGGGGGTTAGTGGAGGGCGTTCCATCGAAACCTATCGACGTTATGTGTGAGCCAGACAAGGGTGCCCTTGGAATCAGTCGTTTTGATAACACACTACGTGTCGCCCCAGTGTCTACCAAGAATGGAGACTCTGTACCCAGGACCTTAGCGGTGACATAAGGACCTTGCTGGTCAACACAGAGCTCGACTGGATCCCTCCCTTGCCCCTGGCAGTCCTATGCAAAATCGGGGGCATTTTCACCTTCGGATAGCTGATATTGGTTCTGTCGGGGACGGTCAAATGTGTTCAGTCTCCCTGATCTGTCATTGTTGGTGTCGTTGGGGTGCCCTCGTCCCTGTACTCTATTCCTCGGACCACCTGCCACATCCCTGGAATCCCTATTTCTATTCATCTCTAGCAGAACCGGACACTGGGATTTCCAATGGCCGAACCCTTTGCAGAAGGCGCATTGGTCATTGCTAATGTCTCTACGTCCAGTGTGGGGTGCTGGGGTGTGATCTTTAGGAGGTAGATCTCTGGGGGTGGTTGATTGGTAGTTCCCCCTTTGGTGTTCCCGTCCTACCGCTATACCCTGTATCTGGGCTATCATTACCCTTTCCTTTAAATCTTTCTTCTTTTTCTCGGACGCCCTATCATTCTCATTCTTTTGGTGCTCGTAATACTGAGCCATCTGAAGGATAGCTGCGGGTTTGGAGGCCCCCCAACTACTCTCACTCGTCTGCAGTTTTTGGGAGACTTCTTGTGTTAGGCCCTTTACATAATTTTGTACAAACAGGTGCTGTCCGGTTGCGGTGGTCATGTCTTGGCCACTGTAGTCGGAGAACACTGTCTCGAATCGGGAGAAGTATTCTGACACATCTTCCTGCGGTTTCTGTCGACAGGCCGTGACTATCGACCAATCTACCTTTCTTTCTGGGATCAGTGTCTTTAATTTCTGGACTAGTTTGTCTGGGAGTTCCAGTATGTCCTTCACTGGTTTCCTTCCTGGCTCTCGCTGTCTATCTAGTTTACCGAGTTGGTCCCAGGTATGTCCAAACAGGTCCGTGTGGTCAGCCTTCCGGATTTGCTTCCACACGTCAGCTGGCAGGCATAACCCAAAGAACAAGTCAATGTCCGCTAAAGTCATTATTGTCGAACCCAAGGCTGTGCCTAATTCGGTATAAAATGCCGTCGGGTTCTTTCTTAAATCGGGCAGGGTTTGTTTGAAGGTTAGGATATCCTGTCGGTCCCATGGTTGGTAAACCCAATTGTACACAACCCTCCCTTTTGCATCTGCATCATTAATATCATCGCTCGTTCCCTTGCCACGTGGCGGGATCCAGTAAGGGGCCGCTTCTCTGATAGGCATCATAGTATTGGCTACTTCTACCGAGGTCGTTTCAGGGACTGTAGCCTTGGCTTCTGGTTTTTGTTCCGTGAGGTGGCGGAAGACCTCAAGCATCTGCATGAAGAGCTCCGTCGCCTCACGTTCAGTCCCATCTCCAACATCAATCTTCCTATACAGCGTTGTTAGTTTAGCGGGACCCTTACTTTGATACCTGTCTTCATATGCGTTCAGGGTGTAGTAGCTGAATCGCAAGATGAAATGCCGTCTGTGGCTGTCGGCATGTGAATTATATACGCTCATTGTATAATCTTCGCTCTCCCTTCGTTCTACTAATGTCTTTGCTATTTTGTCGATCCCATCCCGCTCATCTTTGCTCAACCTATTTAGTCTGGCTGGTGATTGTTTGCTAGCCTCGGGATCGTCTGACGAAGTTGTTAATGTGGCTGGTGCAGAGGCCGTGAGGGCTGGTGCACTAGCGCTAGGGTCACTTTCACTCACACTCGGGGTTTGCAGGCTTTGTTGGCTGGGAGCATATGGAGGGGGCATGTAGATGATTGGGGGACCTAGCAGTAACTCATTGTTTGCCCGTTGTTTGGAGGGCAATTCAGGGTAGAGCGCAGAGGGGGTCCTAACAGGACATTGGCCTGTCGACCCTGATTCTTGGTTTTGTGTAGCTTCCTTTCTTTCTTTTATTTCCTCTTCTAGTTGTTTTGCGGCTAGGTGGGCTGCCTTTCGTAATTCTTTCCCTATTTTTGCTTCTTCTCTTTTCTTTCGTTGTTCCGTTTCTTTGCGCCACATGCCGATACTGTCGAGCATAGTGGGCGTGGTCTTATTCTTCTGGAGCGCTATTTCTAATGTTTTTATTTTATTTTCATTAAAGGAACCTATCAGTGGCCACTGACTTTCAGGGTTCTTTTTTGTATATTTATGCCATAGTTTAGTGTAAGCTATAGCGACTAGTCCATACTTAGTGAACATGTCCTTATTAGGGGTGCCCTCCAGTGGAGCTGGATGGTTCATCTCTAATAAGCGGTCCGGGCTAAACAGGCTACCAACCAGTGGGGAGAAGATAGGCATGACGGATTACAACGGGGACAAAAGTCTGCACTACCTATCTTATCACGGCGGGCAAAGACTAGACAGAATATTTCTATTCTCCGTTGTTTGCCGGCTGTGAATACCTCAAATGAACCAATACCGAACAATCGGTCAATCAAAACAATCAGTGGGGAGAATAAGTGGGCACGAAAAGTTATCGTTACCTACTCTTTCTCTACCTGCAAAGAGAGACCTTGTTCTTCCCTGTTTGCAGAAAAAGAATCTCCAGACAATAATCCACGAACGACAGTTCGGGAAACAGTGGGGGAGGAAGATAGGCACGACGGATTACAACGGGGACAAAAGTCTGCGTTACCTATCCTTCACTGTTTGCAAAGAGAGAGCCTGTTGTTTTCTCCGTTTGCAGACAGCGAATCTCCAGAGGTTTCAACAAAGCGTAATACTAGTATTATCCAAACAAAACAATCTTTTCTCAATTCGTCGTGTTTACACGACCTTACCCGGACCGCATGGACGGTTTCCTGTCCTCTGGATCCAGCGCCCGATCGTCCTCTCTCCTTCGTGATGCCCGTGGCACTCCTGATGGTTCCCAGTCAGGACCGTAGATCACTCGAGAGAGGTCTGTTCAGAACTAGTGAAGGTCGGATGATCGGCTGTCAGACGACGGTCTATTGGACACGAGCTCTTCCCGATCGTTGCAGTCGTTCACTCTGTCATCGGGACCTCTCCCACTGGATCCACGTGTCGCTGATGGGCCCCACGCTTTGGGACGCCAATTGTAGAAAAAGGTAGGGCTAGGACCTTTCTCAAGATTTGCCCGGCGCTAACCGCCCTTGTACCATTCAAATTTACCAAGCAATGAGGCAGGCGCCGGAGACCAGAAGGCAGGAAACAGAAGTTTTATTCCGACGGAGCAGAACACATCAGATCAGACAACAAGGTATCGTCTCGAGGTGCTCTAACAGCCTCTCGGAGGCCTGGCCTCTTATACACTGGTTTATGGCATGTGACCTTTCTTTATTATAATCAGAACATTGTGACGCCAGGAAAAGACATCCCCGTAATCCTCGTGTCAATCCCACCCCCATATACCTCCACAATAGAGGTCCTCAACCTGCTGATAAGAGGAGGGGGTCATCACGCAGCTGAGTGTTCCGTCGAGTCTTAGGATGTGTGCGCCTGATCATATCACAGGGGGTGGGGAGGCCTGGATCAATAGAGGGTCCTTTGAAGGAGAGCGACCTCATACAATAAGGGGCAGTAAATGATATCTCCCGGCTTAGGCGATGGCCTCGGACCTGTGTGGACAGCTGGACACGGGGGAAGGGGTCATCAAAGGAGTGGTATTCATGCCGCGTGGACAATCGAGCGTGGAGGGAAGGTTTATCAACAGAGGGGCATTCATAGGAAGAGAGGAGGTGCTGGTCAGGCGCTGGTGTGACTCCCAAGGACAGGGTCATGCAGAAGGGTTACGCTCATGAGGAGGAGGGAGGGGGAGCCAGGGTGCGCGGAGGATGCTTGCTGGGTCAGAGGGGCGCGCTGGTGATCGATTGTGGACAAGGAGACCATGATACCTAAAATGGCTGTTGTGCATGTTGTACGTGGGTGACAAGCTGGCGCAGATGATGTTTAGCTCGCAAACTAAAATTCCACAGTGGGGGCGTGGCCCCTGAGCCCCAATGGACCGGTCACTCCCCATTTTAAACTGGATAAGATGAGGTCAAATAAAAAGCAAATGTGTGGACAGACATACATTCACCACCATTTTAAGCAAAGGATTAGCTCAGTTGGCTTCCATGCGAAATAAGAAAAATGGCAAAAGGGATTATTTAGAGTTTGGTGGATGTGGGGGATCTACCAAAAAATTATGAATGTTCTGTGTGCACTATTAGGAGAGTATATGCAGGATTAAAATCTAACTAGTATTGACAGTAATCCATCAGGTATTTACAGATGTTCCACATCCACCAGCACTGAATAACCCACAAAGTATTTTGTCATTTTTCACCAGTCGTTAAGCACTCAATAATCTATGGGGCATATTTACAAGCCCCCATCACCACAGAAATGTCACTTTTAGTGACGTTCCTGGGCTGTATCGGCTTCGCCTTAGTTACAAGGCATGTTTAAGCCACTTAACGTGTCTTAATGCTGTCTTGTAAAAAAAAAAAAGGTCCCCTTTCCCGCTATACTAAGCATGAAAGGGGGGGGCAATGGGTGTTGTGGTGGGCGTTCCACCGCAACACCTTCCTGGACATAAACAGTCTTTCCGTACAATGCAGGAACCTCTGCACTATGGTGCAAGGGTGTCTGCGTTGCCACTAGGCAGCAACAATTAGCATCAGTGCAGGGGGAATTGCAAGGCAGCACCGTATCCTTGTAAATACGGTGCAGCCCAGCGTTTTGGAAGTGGCGGAGTGCGGCGTTAAGCCAAGGTGGCTAATGCTGCCCTCCGCCACTTCCTAGTAAATCGGACTGAAAGTGTCAAAAATAAATGAAACTAATTATAGAGTGATTATTCAAGAAAGTTACTATATCCTAATGTAATAATTAGTCACATTTATAAATTATTTTATATATTTTTTTTGTTTTAAACAAGCATTTGCTTATACATTAAAACAGCAACCTATTTGTCAACCAAGGTATCACAAAGAAGATGGAGACGGCCTGAATATAGCGTGGAGCTACTATTATTATAAACCACTTTCATTGGCCCAATATTTATTGGTTCAATTCCTTTTGCACTATTAGAGAAATATTGCTCTTTTTGTAGTTGATATCCTTGGGAACCATACTTGTTTGTAGTGGCCCCACATTAGTGAGGATTCCTTGGATCTATAGACTTCCTTCTCTCGACTGTTCTCCAACATTTCAGCTTCATTCTTGATGTTGTTAATAAGTCGCAAGTAGCACACATTCATGGATACATTTGAAAACCTATGGAGCGGGTTTCCTTTTTCTCACTGACCTCAGTATGAAACCCCACGAAGGAGGCATCAAGTGCTGCCAATCCGGTGTTTGGTAAAATGGTCATTTACATCTTTATCCAGAAGTCTGTCAAGATAAGGGTAAACCATAAGGTAGTCCATGAGATGCATATAGTCATGTTTTACAAGATGGGAGCACAGCTCCAGCGTTTCTGCAGGAGAGAAAAGAAAAATAAATGTCAGCATTTGATTGGATTCTTCACACAAGAGATTACTATGGAAGTTATAAGGAACAGATTGACTAGTCTGTGTTTCATGGTGCGCTTAAATCTTATTTTTGAGGTACGTTTTGGTAGGAGGGGTGGATGGGACACCCTCTCATGCACACATACACAGAACATTTAAAGCAATATATTCACTCACACGCACGCACACACAAACACATTCATTCACAACACTTTTCACCAAATATTCATACATACATACATGCACGTATGCACCAAACACTTTAAAACAAAAACAAACACTTACCTGCAGCTAGCTCTGCCTCGCAGTTTCCAAAAGGCTTGGGACTGCTGTCTTCCCTCATTAAGGTCAGCCAATGAGGGAAGGCAGAAGTCCCGACGTCATCACAGAGTGGGATGGGGTCAGTGAGACTGCTGACCCGACCCTACTCTGTGATGAAGGGTCTCTGAATGACACTCGAACCTGGTAACTTCGGAGGTTAAAACTGAAGCGCCCAGGTGCGAGGCAATCAGTGACACTACCCCTCTTCACTGAAGGGAGGGCCTCAGGGACCTTTGCTAAGCTGAGGACATCAGGCCCACAGGAGGTGTGACTATCTCGGCCCAGCAAAGTTCAGCTCAGGCAGCCAGGAGCCTGCGCTAAATGCTCATGCCTGGCTCCTGGTAGCTTGAGCTGAAAGTGAACAGTGTCTGTCAGTCGACCTTTGTGCAGCCTGACAGACACTGTTCATGAGGGCGAAAGGAGGAGGGGCATGGCCCCTGAGCCCCAATGGACTGGTCACTCCCCATTTTAAACTGGATAAGATGAGGTCAAATAAAAAGCAAATGTACGGACAGACATACATTCACCACCATTTTAAGCAAAGGATTAGCTCAGTTGAATTCCATGCAAAATAAGAAAAATGGCAAATGGGATTATTTAGAGTTTGGTGGATGTGGGGGATCTACCAAAAAATTATAAATGTTCTGTGTGCACTATTAAGAGAGCATTTGCGGGATTAAAATCTAACTAGTATTGACAGTAATCCATCAGGTATGACACATGTCCCACATCCACCAAGCACTGAATAACCCCCAAAGTATTTTGTCATTTTTCACCAGTCGTTAAGCACTCAATAATCTATGGGGCATATTTACAAGCCCCTATCACCACAGAATTGTCACTTTTAGTGACGTTCCTGGGCTGTATCGGCTTCGCCTTAGTTACAAGGCATGTTTAAGCCACTTACCGTGTCTTAATGCTGTCTTGTAAAACAAAAAAGGTCCCCTTTCCCGCTATACTAAGCATGAAAGGGGCGGACAATGGGTGTTGTGGTGGGCGTCCACCGCAACACCTTCCTGGACATAAACAGTCTTTCCGTACAATGCAGGCACCCTTGCACTATGGTGCAAGGGTGTCTGCGTTGGCACTAGGCAGCAACAATTAGCATCAGTGCAGGGGGAATTGCAAGGCAGCACCGTATCCTTGTAAATACGGTGCAGCCCGGCGTTTTGGAAGTGGCGGAGTGCGGCGTTAAGCCAAGGTGGCTAATGCTGCCCTCCACCACTTCCTAGTAAATCGGACTGAAAGTGTCAAAAAGAAATGAAACTAATTATAGAGTGATTATTCAAGAAAGTTACTATATCCTAATGTAATAATTAGTCACATTTATAAATTGTTTTATATATTTTTTTTGTTTTAAACAAGCATTTGCTTATACATTAAAACAGCAACCTATTTTTCAACCAACGTATCACAAAGAAGATGGAGACGGCCTGAATATAGCGTGGAGCTACTATTATTATAAACCACTTTCATTGGCCCAATAATGATTGGTTCAATTACTTTTGCACTATTAGAAAAAATTGCTCTTTTTGTAGTTGATATCCTTGGGAACCATTCTTGTTTGTAGTGGCCCCACATTAGTGAGGATTCCGAGGATCTATAGACTTCCTTCTCTCGACTGTTCTCCAACACTTCAGCTTCATTCTTGATGTTGTTAATAAGTCGCAAGTAGCACACATTCATGGATACATTTGAAAACCTATGGAGCGGGTTTCCTTTTTCTCACTGACCTCAGTATGAAACCCCACGAAGGAGGCATCAAGTGCTGCCAATCCGGTGTTTGGTAAAATGGACATTTACATCTTTATCCAGAAGTCTGTCAAGATAAGGGTAAACCATAAGGTAGTCCATGAGATGAATATAGCCATGTTTTACAAGATGGGAGCACAGCTCCAGCGTTTCTGCAGGAGAGAAAAGAAAAATAAATGTCAGCATTTGATTGGATTCTTCACACAAGAGATTACTATGGAAGTTATAAGGAACAGATTGACTAGTCTGTGTTTCATGGTGCGCTTAAATATTATTTTTGAGGTACGTTTTGGTAGGAGGGGTGGATGGGACACCCTCTCATGCACACATACACAGAACATTTAAAGCAATATATTCACTCACACGCACGCACACACAAACACATTCATTCACAACACTTTTCCCCAAATATTCATACATACATACATGCACGTATGCACCAAACACTTTAAAACAAAAACAAACACTTACCTGCAGCTAGCTCTGCCTCGCAGGTTCCAAAAGGCTTGGGACTGCTGTCTTCCCTCATTAAGGTCAGCCAATGAGGGAAGGCAGAAGTCCCAACGTCATCACAGAGTGGGATGGGGTCAGTGAGACTGCTGACCCGACCCTACTCTGTGATGAAGGGTCTCTGAATGACACTCGAACCTGGTAACTTCGGAGGTTAAAACTGAAGCGCCCAGGTGCGAGGCAATCAGTGACACTACCCCTCTTCACTGAAGGGAGGACCTCAGGGACCTTTGCTAAGCTGAGGACGTCAGGCCCACAGGAGCTGTGACTTCCTAGGCCCAGCAAAGTTCAGCTCAGGCAGCCAGGAGCCTGCGCTAAATGCTCATGCCTGGCTCCTGGCAGCTTGAACTGAAAGTGAACAGTGTCTGTCAGTCGACCTTTGTGCAGCCTGACAGACACTTTTCATGAGGGGCGAAAGGAGGAGGGGCGTGGCTCCTTAGCCCCAATGGACCGGTCACTCCCCATTTTAAACTGGATAAGATGAGGTCAAATAAAAAGCAAATGTACGGACAGACATACATTCACCACCATTTTAAGCAAAGGATTAGCTCAGTTGGCTTCCATGCAAAATAAGAAAAATGGCAAATGGGATTATTTAGAGTTTGGTGGATGTGGGGGATCTACCAAAAAATTATAAATGTTCTGTGTGCACTATTAAGAGAGCATTTGCGGGATTAAAATCTAACTAGTATTGACAGTAATCCATCAGGTATGACACATGTCCCACATCCACCAAGCACTGAATAACCCCCAAAGTATTTTGTCATTTTTCACCAGTCGTTAAGCACTCAATAATCTATGGGGCATATTTACAAGCCCCTATCACCACAGAATTGTCACTTTTAGTGACGTTCCTGGGCTGTATCGGCTTCGCCTTAGTTACAAGGCATGTTTAAGCCACTTACCGTGTCTTAATGCTGTCTTGTAAAACAAAAAAGGTCCCCTTTCCCGCTATACTAAGCATGAAAGGGGCGGACAATGGGTGTTGTGGTGGGCGTTCCACCGCAACACCTTCCTGGACATAAACAGTCTTTCCGTACAATGCAGGCACCCTTGCAATATGGTGCAAGGGTGTCTGCGTTGGCACTAGGCAGCAACAATTAGCATCAGTGCAGGGGGAATTGCAAGGCAGCACCGTATCCTTGTAAATACGGTGCAGCCCAGCATTTTGGAAGTGGCGGAGTGCGGCGTTAAGCCAAGGTGGCTAATGCTGCCCTCCGCCACTTCCTAGTAAATCGGACTGAAAGTGTCAAAAATAAATGAAACTAATTATAGAGTGATTATTCAAGAAAGTTACTATATCCTAATGTAATAATTAGTCACATTTATAAATTATTTTATATATTTTTTTGTTTTAAACAAGCATTTGCTTATACATTAAAACAGCAACCTATTTTTCAACCAAGGTATCACAAAGAAGATGGAGACGGCCTGAATATAGCGTGGAGCTACTATTATTATAAACCACTTTCATTGGCCCAATAATGATTGGTTCAATTACTTTTGCACTATTAGAAAAATATTGCTCTTTTTGTAGTTGATATCCTTGGGAACCATTCTTATTTGTAGTGGCCCCACATTAGTGAGGATTCCGAGGATCTATAGACTTCCTTCTCTCGACTGTTCTCCAACACTTCAGCTTCATTCTTGATGTTGTTAATAAGTCGCAAGTAGCACACATTCATGGATACATTTGAAAACCTATGGAGCGGGTTTCCTTTTTCTCACTGACCTCAGTATGAAACCCCACGAAGGAGGCATCAAGTGCTGCCAATCCGGTGTTTGGTAAAATGGACATTTACATCTTTATCCAGAAGTCTGTCAAGATAAGGGTAAACCATAAGGTAGTCCATGAGATGAATATAGTCATGTTTTACAAGATGGGAGCACAGCTCCAGCGTTTCTGCAGGAGAGAAAAGAAAAATAAATGTCAGCATTTGATTGGATTCTTCACACAAGAGATTACTATGGAAGTTATAAGGAACAGATTGACTAGTCTGTGTTTCATGGTGCGCTTAAATATTATTTTTGAGGTACGTTTTGGAAGGAGGGGTGGACGGGACACCCTCTCATGCACACATACACAGAACATTTAAAGCAATGTATTCACTCACACGCACGCACACACAAACACATTCATTCACAACACTCTTCACCAAATATTCATACATACATACATGCCCGTACGCACCAAACACTTTAAAACAAAAACAAACACTTACCTGCAGCTAGCTCTGCCTCGGAGGTTCCAGAAGGCTTGGGACTGCTGTCTTCCCTCATTAAGGTCAGCCAATGAGGGAAGGCAGAAGTCCCAACATCATCACAGAGTGGGATGGGGTCAGTGAGACTGCTGACCCGACCCTCCTCTGTGATGAAGTGTCTCTGACACTCGAACATGGTAACTTCGGAGCTTAAAACTGAAGCGCCCAGGTGCGAGGCAATCAGTGACACTACCCCTCTTCACTGAAGGGAGGGCCTCAGGGACCTTTGCTAAGCTGAGGACGTCAGGCCCACAGGAGCTGTGACTTCCTTGGCCCAGCAAAGTTCAGCTCAGGCAGCCAGGAGCCTGCGCTAAATGCTCATGTCTGGCTCCTGGTAGCTTGAACTGAAAGTGAACAGTGTCTGTCAGTCGACCTTTGTGCAGCCTGACAGACACTGTTCATGAGCGGTGAAAGGAGGAGGAGCGTGGCCCCTGAGCCCCAATGGACCGGTCACTCCCCATTTTAAACTGTATAAGATGAGGTCAAATAAAAAGCAAATGTACGGACAGACATACATTCACCACCATTTTAAGCAAAGGATTAGCTCAGTTGGCTTCCATGCGAAATAAGAAAAATGGCAAAAGGGATTATTTAGAGTTTGGTGGATGTGGGGGATCTACCAAAAAATTATGAATGTTCTGTGTGCACTATTAAGAGAGCATTTGCGGGATTAAAATCTAACTAGTATTGACAGTAATCCATCAGGTATGACACATGTCCCACATCCACCAGCACTGAATAACCCACAAAGTATTTTGTCATTTTTCACCAGTCGTTAAGCACTCAATAATCTATGGGGCATATTTACAAGCCCCTATCACCACAGAATTGTCACTTTTAGTGACGTTCCTGGGCTGTATCGGCTTCGCCTTAGTTACAAGGCATGTTTAAGCCACTTACCGTGTCTTAATGCTGTCTTGTAAAAAAAAAAAGGTCCCCTTTCCCGCTATACTAAGCATGAAAGGGGCGGGCAATGGGTGTTGTGGCGGGCGTTCCACCGCAGCACCTTCCTGGACATAAACAGTCTTTCCGTACAATGCAGGAACCTCTGCACTATGGCGCAAGGGTGTCTGCGTTGGCACTAGGCAGCAAAAATTAGCATCAGTGCAGGGGGAATTGCAAGGCAGCACCGTATCCTTGTAAATACGGTGCAGCCCAGCGTTTTGGAAGTGGCGGAGTGCGGCGTTAAGCCAAGGTGGCTAACGCTGCCCTCCGCCACTTCCTAGTAAATCGGACTGAAAGTGTCAAAAATAAATGAAACTAATTATAGAGTGATTATTCAAGAAAGTTACTATATCCTAATGTAATAATTAGTCACATTTATAAATTGTTTTATATATTTTTTTTGTTTTAAACAAGCATTTGCTTATACATTAAAACAGCAACCTATTTTTCAACCAACGTATCACAAAGAAGATGGAGACGGCCTGAATATAGCGTGGAGCTACTATTATTATAAACCACTTTCATTGGCCCAATATTTATTGGTTCAATTCCTTTTGCACTATTAGAGAAATATTGCTCTTTTTGTAGTTGATATCCTTGGGAACCATACTTGTTTGTAGTGGCCCCACATTAGTGAGGATTCCGAGGATCTATAGACTTCCTTCTCTCGACTGTTCTCCAACACTTCAGCTTCATTCTTGATGTTGTTAATAAGTCGCAAGTAGCACACATTCATGGATACATTTGAAAACCTATGGAGCGGGTTTCCTTTTTCTCACTGACCTCAGTATGAAACCCCACGAAGGAGGCATCAAGTGCTGCCAATCCGGTGTTTGGTAAAATGGACATTTACATCTTTATCCAGAAGTCTGTCAAGATAAGGGTAAACCATAAGGTAGTCCATGAGATGAATATAGTCATGTTTTACAAGATGGGAGCACAGCTCCAGCGTTTCTGCAGGAGAGAAAAGAAAAATGAATGTCAGCATTTGATTGGATTCTTCACACAAGAGATTACTATGGAAGTTATAAGGAACAGATTGACTAGTCTGTGTTTCATGGTGCGCTTAAATCTTATTTTTGAGGTACGTTTTGGTAGGAGGGGTGGATGGGACACCCTCTCATGCACACATACACAGAACATTTAAAGCAATATATTCACTCACACGCACGCACACACAAACACATTCATTCACAACACTTTTCCCCAAATATTCATACATACATACATGCACGTATGCACCAAACACTTTAAAACAAAAACAAACACTTACCTGCAGCTAGCTCTGCCTCGCAGGTTCCAAAAGGCTTGGGACTGCTGTCTTCCCTCATTAAGGTCAGCCAATGAGGGAAGGCAGAAGTCCCGACGTCATCACAGAGTGGGATGGGGTCAGTGAGACTGCTGACCCGACCCTACTCTGTGATGAAGTGTCACTGATTGACACTCGACCTTGGTCACTTCGGTGCTTAAAACTGAAGCGCCCAGGTGCGAGGCAATCAGTGACACTACCCCTCTTCACTGAGGGGAGGGCCTCAGGGACCTTTGCTAAGCTGAGGACGTCAGGCCCACAGGAGGTGTGACTTGCTCGGCCCAGCAAAGTTCAGCTCAGGCAGCCAGGAGCCTGCGCTAAATGCTCATGCCTGGCTCCTGGTAGCTTGAGCTGAAAGTGAACAGTGTCTGTCAGTCGACCTTTGTGCAGCTTGACAGACACTGTTCATGAGGGCGAAAGGAGGAGGGGCATGGCCCCTGAGCCCCAATGGACTGGTCACTCCTCATTTTAAACTGGATAAGATGAGGTCAAATAAAAAGCAAATGTACGGACAGACATACATTCACCACCATTTTAAGCAAAGGATTAACTCAGTTGGCTTCCATGCAAAATAAGAAAAATGGCAAATGGGATTATTTAGAGTTTGGTGGATGTGGGGGATCTACCAAAAAATTATGAATGTTCTGTGTGCACTATTAAGAGTATATCCAGGATTAAACTCTAACTAGTATTTACAGTAATCCATCAGGTATTTACAGATGTCCCACATCCACCAAGCATTGAATAACCCCCAAAGTATTTTGTCATTTTTCACCAGTTGTTAAGCACTCAATAATCTATGGGGCATATTTACAAGCCCCTATCACCACAGAAATGTCACTTTTAGTGACGTTCATGGGCTGTATCGGCTTCGTCTTAGTTACAAGGCATGTTTAAGCCACTTAACGTGTCTTAATGCTGTCTTGTAAAAAATAAAAGGTCCCCTTTCCCGCTATACTTAGCATGAAGGGGGCGGACAATGGGTGTTGTGGTGGGCCTTCCACCGCAACACCTTCCTGGACATAAACAGTCTTTCCGTACAATGCAGGCACCCTGGCACTATGGTGCAAGGGTCTCTTAGTTGGCACTAGGCAGCAAAAATTAGCATCAGTGCAGGGGGAATTGCAAGGCAGCACCGTATCCTTGTAAATACGGTGCAGCCCACCGTTTTGGAAGTGGCGGAGTGCTTCGTTAAGCCAAGGTGGCTAACACTGCCCTCCACCACTTCCTAGTAAATCGGACTGAAAGTGTCAAAAATAAATGAAGCTAATTATAGAGTGATTATTCAAGAAAGTTACTATATCCTAATGTAATAATTAGTCACATTTATACATTATTTTATATATATTTTTTGTTTTAAACAAGTATTTGCTTATACATTAAAACAGCGACCTATTTTGCAACCAAAGTATCACAAAGAAGATGGAGATGGCCTGAATATAGCGTGGAGCTACTATTTTTATAAACCACTTTCATTGGCCCAATAATGTAAATGCAAATGTAAATGTAAATGTACAGGAATTTATATAGCGCAAATCACCGAGCGGTTTCTAAGCGCTTGCTTAGGGAACCCGTCCTGGTATTCCCCTGTGAGATAACCCCGGCAGGGTATCCGCAAGGTGAAAGCCAGGCATCCCGCCGCGAGGGGCCGTTTTGGAGATTAAGCAAGCTATTGCCCAGAGTCGCAGAGTGTGAACCTGTGAATCGAGTAGGCACTGGAGCGAGAATTGTCGAGTCCATGGACATTTTAGGACTCAAGACCCTGCCGAGCCGGGAACTGAACCCTGGTCCCGGCTGACCTCTGCTTTCAGGTCTGCCTCCTCTAACCAGTGAGCCATAATGATTGGTTCAATTACTTTTGCACTATTAAAAAAATATTGCTCTTTTTAGGTCTCGCCTGTTGCCGATGCGCATGCGCATCGAGCAAAGCGAGACTATTGCGAGTTATCCACACTTTATCTGCACTGCAAGGAATCGTGGCGATTCCTTGCAGTGCCCGTGAGTTTTAAGGTCAATGCGCATGCGCATTAAGCTTATGCGCATGCGCATTGACCTTAAAACTCACGGGCGCGTGCACGTCCGTCTTTGTTTACCCCTCCGCCCCCTCCCGCCGTGTCGCATTTCTCCTCCCCCTCCCCTCTCTTCCTTCCGTCGTGTCGCACCTCTCACCAGGCTCTTGAAGCACGACGCTTCACCAGCGCTTCCCTCCCACTCGCTCACTACCCTTCTCCCCCACCCCCATCCGACTTGTTAACATTCCACTACTTCAGCACCTCCACGCCCCTATAGAGACCCTACCTAATAACACCACCCTCCCTTCACACCCTTCGGTAACGCTCCGCCTCCGTGATACGGCCCTTAAATGTCCACCTCCCTCCAAAAAGATTATCTGGTACCTTCATGAGTCGTCTCCCGGGCTCACCTCCTCCGCCTTGCCTGAACTCTCCTCCCCTGTCCAGTTGCTTCAAATGTTCATCTTCTCTCCCCCCCAGGCTCCACAGGAAGCCTGCACCCACGTCTCCTAGGCAATGTCCCAGGGCACCCGGAACTTGTATTTCCCATCAGTTTCTGCGTGCGATAACTAGCAAAAGAAGGACTACAATTCCCGACGCCCTTCACAGCAGAGGCCTTGATATGTGAAAATCACTTCATTGTTTACTGATTGCAGAAGCTTTAAGCCTCTCTCTGCTTCAGGAGTGAACGAGGTGTAATTTACTGTGAATAAAACTCTACGGGTGGGACAAGTTATTAGAAGTACATTTCTGCATCACACCAATTGCAGCCTTATAACCCGATGTTCCTATTACCAGCTCAATAGCAACCAGTTTATCACCCTCTAAAGGATGAAAGGCTGAGCCTTCCCTACGAATATTCAGAATTGGTAGAGGTCACACTCGGATGTCGGGTCAACTCAGTGAGTCATCTGGCTTACTGATGGCCAACAGGTTGTCTGTCTAGAAGTCTTTTATAGTCGTGGTTGAGTTTACTTATATTTATTTCCATGTTTGAAAACATGTTTTGCTTGTGTGTGTAAAAAAGGTACTTTGACGGTTATGGGTGGCATACGGGACGCTCTGTGTGTGAGCTTGTTTAGTTTTACACAATAGACCACGTCTAAGTATACCCCAGGTGTATATTAGTATCAAAGTGTGATTTTTGTTTATAGTAGAGCAGCAATAAGGTGCATGGTTTCAGCTACCAAATAAAACGTATTGAAGAGTACAGCGTTCATACTGATGAGGGGTCATGGCGAACACCCCCTTGCTGTGCTTTGAAAAACGCTCCTTTTCAGGTGGAAGGAATTACCCATAAACACGCGAGCGCATTGCTTGTAGCTGAATGGCGTATGGCAGTTCTTGTGATAACAAGCAGAACCGAAATTACTTTGTCTAATCTCCTAAACAAACATGCTGCGTGACAGCATTTTTTTTCTTTTTCACACACACGGCATTCACGTTTCATTTTTATTTACAATGGGCAGAACAGATGCCGAAACCTCGTTGCCACTCTTCGTGAATGGGAGAAGGGAAAGGATGTGGTTTAACGGCTAGAGTGGTGGACTTTGAGCCAGGGACCCAGCCTTGAGTCTGTCCGGAGGCTCAAACATACTGTGATTCCGGGCAAATCACACTCTCCCCGTGCCTAACAATGAATGTGTCCATCTGTAATGCAACTATTGCTCATGTAAAGCACTGATATCCTAAGGTTGATTTCGAGCTATATAAAAATGCAAAAACAGACATGCTACAGCTCCCTCCCCTGCCCGCCCCCTCCCGCCGTGTCGCATTTCTCCTCCCCCTCCCCTCTCTTCCTTCCGTCCTGCCGTGTCGCACCTCGCCTGCACGTTTTCGGCAAGGAACTTTGCCAGCGCTTGTTTAGTTAACGCTGCCGCATAAAATAAGGCCTTCCCTGCCTTCCCTTGCACTCGAGTCTGAAGTCAGAAAAGACTTATATAATCCAGGGTGCTGCATGCGTTTTTTTGTTAACAGTGAAGGTGTGCGATTGTGGCATATTCTACTTGGGCTGTTCAGGTTCAAGAGCTTTCTTCTAGCCTTGAGCGTTGGTGTTCAGGATATATCGTTCATTCTTCAAGAATGAGAGTGCAGGGAATACGAGCGTGAGGGTTCTTTTTACTATGGTTCATCATTTTGATCTCTGGATCTATTAACATCATATTCCTTGTATATTGTCCCTTCATTATAGTGCCCATCATCTCCTTTCACCACTCTAAGATGGCGACGGCCTTTGCATTCTTTTCACTTCTGGTCCTTTAAATCGGAACTCCTTTCTCTAACACAACTGTTTATCTAGTCGGCTTAGACCCCTCTAGACCGACTAGCTACACGACCCGGAGCTGGATAGACCAGGCATTATGCCGTGACTAATAGGTAAGCTACCAATTACCTAGATGTCTATCGACTGTCTTAAGATACTCCCGACCGTTTTCCCGTGCACACTCCCCCGACCCCCCTTTTTTTACATTGCACAGATCAAACCGCTAAACTTCCTGACTACGCTAAGAGCCGGGACCATAAGATTGTATCAATACTGGTAAGCCAACCTACAAGTTCCGTCTTTAATCGCCCCATAACCCACTTCATGTGTCCGAGGGATCTCACTTTAATGTCTTTCCAGATATCTTTTTTTTAAATATATTTCACTGTGTAAGTACGCTTAACATACAGCATGCCTCTTTTTTTCTCTTTTTTCCCTCTTCACTGGCGTTTTCCAGCACCCTGTGTTTCTAATTCGTTCCTTCCTCACAAGGACTACTAATTAGGTAGTCACAATTCGAATATAAGAATCACTAATCCTTTTTTTCCTTAAAGTGCACTTTGCAAACTATGCACGATCAGATTATATACTTCACGGGAAGTGTAACAAGGGCTAAACTTCTCCTTCTATTCACACCGGACCATTTATTGCACAGCATTTGCGCTCACAATCTTTAACATATTATCCCGTTATACTAATGACCCTCACAAGGCTTTCCGTTTTTATTATTAGAGTCCATTTCACTGTTCATACAGTTTGAACCAACAAATCTGTTATCAAGTTTCTTACTATTATTCCTTTCTCCTGTTATTCGTTTCAACCATCTTAATCCCCACCATCACTTGGTCTGTTCCGTTGACAACTATTGCTCCACTTGAACCCTGCAATGACCGGACACTCGCAATATGTAACTATTACCAAATAAATTTTCTTTCTCCAATATATCTTCTTATACAAATGTTTACATCGTATATTTAATCATGACACTCTATTGGGCACTACCTTTCTTAAATTTGTACACAAATGGGTTAATACTTATTTACAAACTGATTTTTCACAAATGTCTAAATTCATACTTTATCCTATTGACATTATTTGAATATGCACTTCTGACATGTTATCTTTTTTATTTACCATGTATATTTATATCCCTGTATACCTTTATGATCTGATTATTGTTTTATTTCTTTGGTTAATTCCTGTCGCTCGCCTGTCTGCCATAACCCTTGGTTTTTTTCGATTTTCGGCTGAAATCAATGCCGCACGGTCTATATTATTATGACTCTTATTTTTCCAATGTACCTAATTGCTTGCCACTATTAATGTGCCGCTCATTGCTGAAATGTATATATTCATGGCTTTTTTCCCCCCAATGCATCTCATTGCTTTTCATTTTTAATGTGCCAATTGTGTCAATTGTGCCTCCCGAATTATGTTAATCACAAGTGTGTGCGTGTATAAGTGCGCGTGCATGTGTGTCTGAGTGTACACATTTGCATAGGTATGTAGGAGTCCCTGTGTTTGTGTGTGTGCTTATATATCTGCATGCGTGTGTGTAAATGTATCTGCTCTTGGTAGTGCTGCATATGTATATGCATGCTTGCTATATGCATTTCTATGTGCATGTGTGTGTCTGTGTTTGTATGTGCTCCTGCTTGCAAGCGTATGTGTGCCTGAGAGTGTATATGTATGCTTGTGTGGTTGCATCTATCAATGTATGTGGCTGCAGGTGACTGTGTTTCCAGATGTGTGCATGTCTGTCTGTGCATGCATGTTTCTATATTTCTGTGCTTGCACGTTAGTGTTTCTATCTGTGCATCTATATTGATATTTAAGAGTTTTTTAGGTCGAGCTATTCGATTCGCATGCGCATCGAGCTTGCGAGCATATAGGGCTTTAAACAAACTTTAACTTACCCTCAACCCCTCACTCACCCTCACCCTCACTCACCCTCAACCCCTCACCCTCACTCTCACTCACCCCCTCACCCTCACTCACCCTCAACCCCTCACCCTCACTCACCCTCAACCCCTCACCCTCACTCACCCTCAACCCCTCACCCTCACTCACCCCCTCACCCTCACCTTCACTCACCCTCAACCCCTCACCCTCACTCACCCTCAATGCCTCACCCTCAATCACCCTCAACCCCTCACCCTCACTCACCCTCACTCACACTCACCCTCACTCACCCTCACCCACCCTCAACCCCTCATCCTCACTCACCCTCAACCCCTCACCCTCACTCACCCTCAACCCCTCACCCTCACTCACCCTCAACCCCTCACCCTCACTCACCCTCACTCACCCCCACTCACCCTCAACTCCTCACCCTCACTCACCCTCACTCACTATCAACCCCTCACCCACCCTCAACCCCTCACCCTCAACCCCTCACCCTCAACCCCTCACCCTCAACCCCTCACCCTCAACCCCTCACCCTCAATCCCTCACCCTCAATCCCTCACCCTCAATCCCTCACCCACACTCACTCACCCACCCTCACCCTCACTCACACTCACCCACCCTCACTCACCCTCACTCACCTTCACCCTCACTCACCCTCAACCCCTCACCCTCACTCACCCCCACTCACCCTCAACCCCTCAACCTCAACCCCTCACCCTCCCTCACCCTCCCTCACCCTCAACCCCTCACCCTCACTCACCCTCAACCCCTCACCCCCTCACCCTCAATCCCTCACCCACACTCACCCACTCACCCCCACTCACTCACACTCACCCACCCTCACTCACCCTCACTCACCCTCACTCACCCTCACCCTCACTCACCCTCACCCTCACTCACCCTCACCCTCAACCCCTCACCCTCAACCCCTCACCCACCCTCAACCCCTCACCCTCACTCACCCTCAACCCCTCACCCTCAACCCCTCACTCACCCTCACCCTCAACCCCTCCTCACCCTCAACCCCTCAGCCTCACCCTCACTCACCCTCAACCCCTCACCCTCACTCACCCTCAACCTCATGCTAAAGATTTACAAAAAAACCCATAAACAATTCTAAAAGCACTAACTCTAATGCTGCGAGACCTATTGCATTTCTAATGCTTGTTGTAGTTGATGTTCTTGGGATCCATTCTTATTTGTAGTGGCCCCACATTAGTGAGGATTCCTAGGATCTATAGACTTCCTTCTCTCGACTGTTCTCCAACACTTCAGCTTCATTCTTGATGTTGTAGATAAGTCGCAAGTAGCACACATTCATGTATACATTTGAAAACCTATGGAGCTGGTTTCCTTTTTTTCACTGACCTCAGTATGAAACCCCACGAAAGAGGCATCAAATGCTGCCAATGCGGTGTTTGGTAAAATGGACATTTACATCTTTATCCAGAAGTCTGTCAAGATAAGGGTAAACCATAAGGTAGTCCATGAGATGCATATAGTCATGTTTTACAAGATGGGAGCACAGCTCCAGCGTTTCTGCAGGAGAGAAAAGAAAAATAAATGTCAGCATTTGATTGGATTCTTCACAAAAGAGATTACTATGGAAGTTAAAAGGAACAGATTGACTAGTCTGTGTTTCATGGTGCGCTTAAATCTTATTTTTGAGGTACGTTTTGGCAGGAGGGGTGGATGGGACACCCTCTTATGCACACATACACAGAACATTTAAAGCAATGTATTCACTCACACGCACGCACACACAAACACATTCATTCACAACACTCTTTCCCATATATTCATACATACATACATGCACGTACGCACCAAACACTTTAAAACAAAAACAAACACTTACCTGCAGCTAGCTCTGCCTCGGAGTTTCCAGAAGGCTTGGGACTGCTGCCTTCCCTCATTAAGGTCAGCCAATGAGGGAAGGCAGAAGTCCCAATGTCATCATAGAGTGGGATGGGGTCAGTGAGACTGCTGACCCGACCCTACTCTGTGATGAAGTGTCTCTGATTGACACTCGAACCTGGTCACTTCGGAGCTTAAAACTGAAGCACCCAGATGTGAGGCAATCAGTGACACTACCCCTCTTCACTGAAGGGAGGGCCTCAGGGACCTTTGCTAAGCTGAGGACGTCAGGCCCACAGGAGCTGTGACTTCCTTGGCCCAGCAAAGTTCAGCTCAGGCAGCCAGGAGCCTGCGCTAAATGCTCATGTCTGGCTCCTGGCAGCTTGAACTGAAAGTGAACAGTGTCTGTCGGTCGACCTTTGTGCAGCCTGACAGACACTGTTCATGAGGGGCGAAAGGAGGAGTGGCGGGGCTTCTTAGCCCCAATGGACCAGTCCCTCCCCATTTTAAATTGGATAAGATGAGGTCAAATAAAAAGCAAATGTTGGGACAGACATACATTCACCACCATTTTAAGCAAAGGATTGGCTCAGTTGGCTTCCATGCGAAATAAGAAAAATGGCAAAAGGGATTATTTAGAGTTTGGTGGATGTGGGGGATCTACCAAAAAATTATGAATGTTCTGTGTGCACTATTAAGAGTATATCCAGGATTAAACTCTAACTAGTATTTACAGTAATCCATCAGGTATTTACAGATGTCCCACATCCACCAAGCATTGAATAACCCCCAAAGTATTTTGTCATTTTTCACCAGTCGTTAAGCACTCAATAATCTATGGGGCATATTTACAAGCCCCTATCACCACAGAATTGTCACTTTTAGTGACGTTCCTGGGCTGTATCGGCTTCGCCTTAGTTACAAGGCATGTTTAAGACACTTACCGTGTCTTAATGCTGTCTTGTAAAAAAAGAAAGGTCCCCTTTCCCGCTATACTAAGCATGAAAGGGGCGTTGGTGTTGGCAATGGGTGTTGTGGTGGGCGTTCCACCGCAACACCTTCCTGGACATAAACAGTCTTTCCGTACAATGCAGGCACCCCTGCACTATGGTGCAAGGGTGTCTGCATTGGCACTAGGCAGCAACAATTAGCATCAGTGCAGGGGGAATGGCAAGGCAGCACCGTATCCTTGTAAATACGGTGCAGCCCAGCGTTTTGGAAGTGGCGGAGTCCGGCGTTAAGCCAAGGTGGCTAACGCTGCCCTCCACCACTTCCGAGTAAATCGGACTGAAAGTGTCAAAAATAAATGAAACTAATTATAGAGTGATTATTCAAGAAAGTTACTATATCCTAATGTAATAATTAGTCACATTTATAAATTATTTTATATATTTTTTTTGTTTTAAACAAGAATTTGCTTATACATTAAAACAGCAACCTATTTTTCAACCAAGGTATCACAAAGAAGATGGAGACGGCCTGAATATAGCGTGGAGCTACTATTATTATAAACCACTTTCATTGGCCCAATAATGATTGATTCAATTACTTTTGCACTATTAGAAAAATATTGCTCTTTTTGTAGTTGATATCCTTGGGAACCATTCTTGTTTGTAGTGGCCCCACATTAGTGAGGATTCCTACGATCTATAGACTTTCCTTCTCTCGACTGTTCTCCAACACTTCAGCCTTATTCTTGATGTTGTAGATAAGTCGCAAGTAGCACACATTCATGGAAACATTTGAAAACCTATGGAGCGGGTTTCCTTTTTCTCACTGACCTCAGTATGAAACCCCACGAAAGAGGCATCAAATGCTGCCAATGCGGTGTTTGGTAAAATGGACATTTACATCTTTATCCAGAAGTCTGTCAAGATAAGGGTAAACCATAAGGTAGTCCATGAGATGAATATCGTCATGTTTTACAAGATGGGAGCACAGCTCCAGCGTTTCTGCAGGAGAGAAAAGAAAAATAAATGTCAGCATTTGATTGGATACTTCACAAAAGAGATTACTATGGAAGTTAAAAGGAACAGATTGACTAGTCTGTGTTTCATGGTGCGCTTAAATATTATTTTTGAGGTACGTTTTGGCAGGAGGGGTGGATGGGACACCCTCTTATGCACACATACACAGAACATTTAAAGCAATGTATTCACTCACACGCACGCACACACAAACACATTCATTCACAACACTCTTTACCATATATTCATACATACATACATGCACGTACGCACCAAACACTTTAAAACAAAAACAAACACTTACCTGCAGCTAGCTCTGCCTCGGAGGTTCCAGAAGGCTTGGGACTGCTGTCTTCCCTCATTAAGGTCAGCCAATGAGGGAAGGCAGCAGTCCCAACGTCATCACAGAGTGGGATGGGGTCAGTGAGACTGCTGACCCGACCCTACTCTGTGATGAAGTGTCACTGATTGACACTCGACCTTGGTCACTTCGTCAATTAAAACTGAAGCGCCCAAATGCGAGGCAATCAGTGACACTACCCCTCTTCACTGAAGGGAGGGCCTCAGGGACCATTGCTAAGCTGAGGACGTCAGGCCCACAGGAGCTGTGACTTCCTCGGCCCAGCAAAGTTCAGCTCAGGCAGCCAGGAGCCTGCGCTAAATGCTCATGTCTGGCTCCTGGCAGCTTGAACTGAAAGTGAACAGTGTCTGTCGGTCGACCTTTGTGCAGCATGACAGACACTGTTCATGAGGGGCGAAAGGAGGAGGGGCGTGGCCCCTGAGCCCCAATGGGCCGGTCACTCCCCATTTTAAACTGGATAAAATGAGGTCAAATAAAAAGCAAATTTATGGACAGACATACATTCACCACCATTTTAAACAAAGGATTAGCTCAGTTGGCTTCCATGCGAAATAAGAAAAATGGCAAAAGGGATTATTTAGAGTTTAGTGGATGTGGGGGATCTACCAAAAAATATGAATGTTCTGTGTGCACTATTAAGAGTATATCCAGGATTAAACTCTAACTAGTATTTACAGTAATCCATCAGGTATTTACAGATGTCCCACATCCACCAAGCATTGAATAACCCCCAAAGTATTTTGTCATTTTTCACCAGTCGTTAAGCACTCAATAATCTATGGGGCATATTTACAAGCCCCTATCACCACAGAAATGTCACTTTTAGTGATGTTCATGGGCTGTATCGGCTTCGCCTTAGTTACAAGGCATGTTTAAGCCACTTAACGTGTCTTAATGCTGTCTTGTAAAAAAAGAAAGGTCCCCTTTCCCGCTATACTAAGCATGAAAGGGGCGTTGGTGTTGGCAATGGGTGTTGTGGTGGGCGTTCCACCGCAACACCTTCCTGGACATAAACAGTCTTTCCGTACAATGCAGGCACCTCTGCACTATGGTGCAAGGGTGTCTGCGTTGGCACTAGGCAGCAACAATTAGCATCAGTGCAGGAGGAATTGCAAGGCAGCACCGTATCCTTGTAAATAGGGTGCAGCCCAGCGTTTTGGAAGTGGCGTAGTGCGGCGTTAAGCCAAGGTGGCTAACGCTGCCCTCCACCACTTCCTAGTAAATCGGACTGAAAGTGTCAAAAATAAATGAAACTAATTATAGAGTGATTCTTCAAGAAAGTTACTATATCCTAATGTAATAATTAGTCACATTTATAAATTATTTTATATATATATATATTTTTTAACGAACATTTGTTTATACATCAAAACAGCAACCTATTTTCCAACCAACGTATCACAAAGAAGATGGAGACGGCCTGAATATAGCGTGGAGCTACTATTATTATAAACCACTTTCATTGGCCTAATAATGATTGGTTCAATTACTTTTGCACTATTAGAAAAATATTGCTCTTTTTGTAGTTGATGTCCTTGGGAACCATTCTTGTTTGTAGTGGCCCTGTATCATCTTTAAGACCTGCTGCATCAACTGCAGATCTCTTACAGAAGGTTGATTATCATACCTAGCAGAAAAGAGTCCATCTTTGGTGGTCACTGCAATACCAGAAGCCAAAGCATTGAGAGGCTCGAATCTGTGAGAAGAAAAAGAATGTTACCCTCTTCAGTCGAGGCTCCAGGGAACACCCACAATTTTACCAGACAACCCTTCATCCTCCCCAAGTAGCTTTTCCATCCTTCTTCCCAAATGGTGGTTCCGCATGGAAACAAAGACTACAAAAACATAGTTTGCAGAGAGATAAACTCCATAATATGGATTGGCTTAATCTCGACCCTACTTAAATATCTCCCTACAAAAATGTAATTGTGTATTTAATTCCTAAATTCAGCCAAACTCACAACCTATATTAGTGGGTACATTTACTGTTTCGGCTCCATACGTGGCACCATTCTGTGCTGTCGCTCGATAAAGAATAAGTCCATATTTTTTGTAGACATGTTCATGTAAGACCAAAATTTGAGTGATTGGGGTTTACAAAAAATGTTGGGGAAGTCAATGGCGTTTTCACGAATGCAACAGAATTACGGCGTAGTAAAAATCTATCCAGGGTAATTCAATTAACAGTGTTTTGCCCCGACAATTTCACTTCCGCATTCAGAGTAAATGAGGTCGGAATAGGAAATGACGTGCAAATGCGGGTTTGCCACACTCAAAATCTGCACTTTTCCCGAATTACAATCTGTTATGCCTAACACCCGAAAGTGCAGCAATTTCAGGCTACTCCGAATTCGAGATTAGGCTCAAACAATGCTTATGGCAATATCCGATATAACCCAAACTTCTAAAGATAATGGAGAAGTGGAATTGTTGGAAAATTGGGCACAGGTGGGGTTTGGGTAAATTAAGGTTTGGGACAAAGTGAAGTGTTTTGAAGTAAGGAGTAAGGAAGGTTGGAAAATAATGGAGGATGTTATTTGCAAAATGGGAGACGCATTGATGTGGGTGGCAGTCACATGATGCTGAGCGTCGTTGCCGACACTCGAACGCGATGCCCCAGCTACGAGGTCGCCAGCTCCTAGCCGTAAGGCTACATCCTCTAGAAATGGTGTTCGAGTAATAGGGGTGATGGGCCTAATGTAGGGGAGTAGAATTAAACAGACTTGACTTAAGGGAGGGACTGAAATATGATTTGAGGCAGCGTGTGTGACAAGTTGAGGTGATTGAAGGTAACCAGAGTAAGGTTTGGTGATTGAAGAGAGTAAGGTATGGGAGTTGGGGAGGTATAAATTCGAACAAGGAAAGCAGATTTGTAATAAGGCAGATTTTGGAAATGGAAACAGATTAGGGAAGGCAGGGATTTCACAGATTGGAAGAAAAATAGTTGGTTTTGCAGGTTTCGGGTGAAGAATGCCTCATTTTTTTTAACACAAACTTTATTGCATTTTTTCTTAACACATGAATAATTACATTTGTTTCTAAGCAATAATGTTATCTAATTCTACAAGTATAGGCTAGCATCAGGATTCAGGATTATATAATTACATTTTTTTGTCACATCTTGTACATTGGTGCGCATATTCCTATACCCAGTGCTTTTAATGGGAGATAATAAGTGCAGGTACTCTTAAAATGAGCTATGAGTGTGGCAAGTGGGCGGGGATAGGGGCAGGGCTAAGGACAAGCCATATAAGACACTTCTACTGTTTGGCCGAATACCTATATATTCTTGATTGTGCACTTACAGAAACAAGCCACAATGCTCACACAAAACACTCCAAGAATGTCCTTTAAAATACCTCCCTAGTGTCTGAATTCTTTCCCTCGCTTTTCTCTCACACACACACACACACACACACACACACACAAACATGCGCACACAAGCAGGCAAACACCCAAACACAAGCAGACAGACACTCACACAAAGGTGGGATAAAGCCCATTTTATACCTCTTATCTCCTGTGGCTTTCTTAACTGCTGCTATTGCTGCTGTCAGCGGGATGCCTGGATACGAGTGTGTGCACAAATGCACACCATGGTGTGAATGTGATTGTCAGCATAGGGCCTGAATGTGACAGTATAGGACCTGAATGGTCCCTGCTCTGTCAAACACAGCGTGGCGGTAAACACCGTACATTATGCAGATGAGACCTGCAGAACTGTTTAAAGGTGGCTCAGCTTGGGCTAGAGACGCTTTGGCTGTCAGACAGCCTCGTTCATGCGCGTTAGCCAAAGCAACAATGAGCCTACCTTTGATGAGTACCGGTACTCTCCTCTGCAGCAGAGAAGTGCTGGCACTCAGAGCGGTAAAAATGAGAAGCGCCGGTACTCAGTAACGGTGAGTACCAGCCCATTTAAAGCACTGCCTACACCCATTGTCTGTCGTGCAGCTGGTGTTGTCTTCCTGCATGCCTCATGAAGTGTTGTAAGAAGGAACGATTTTCCTAAAATGATATAGAGGGGGTATAGGTGTGAAGATATTTCGAAAATGGGGGTTCAAGTGGATTATCAAACCGGGTTTCAAGGCTGTTTTGAGCGTTATTGCTTCACTGACTCACATTCTCTCTTTGTGGCAGGCAGCGTAACCCTCTCCTCTTCCGTTGAGGGTGTCCCCATGGACTCCGCCTTCTCGTTGACCTCTGGCTCCAGCAGAGGTTGCCTTGTGACCATGTCAGGGTCTTCAATGCGACGGCTCCCTAGTAACTGACATTTATAATACACCCAGAATATGTCACAAACTGTTCCTCATCTCAACTGGGAAAGACCATGTGCCTCGAGGCTGTGTGGGTGGGCCGGAAAATCACAGCAGCAATTGTGCTTTCCAAGTAATCTTTTTACCTGTTAAATTCATTTATCCAGTAACGTGGACAGATCGTCGTGTGGTCTCTGAGGTGATTGCTGATTTTACGATGTCCTTTCCTTGCTTCTGCTACAGCGGAGTTGTCCCCATCCGAGTACGGGGTTTTCATGTTCCTCTAGCCTCGTGACATCATAGTGCAGATGGTGTGATGTCATCGGTGTTTATGCTGATGCTATGGAGATATGCAAATTACATAAAAGGGTTAGGCAAACCTCATCGGTGCATTACTGTACTCTGCCCTTATTCTCTAGGCAGAGCTTAAGGGTGCCGGGTCTAACCTGGTCTGAGCTCCGGCAATTTTTTTAAGGGGGCCTCGAAACGGGTCTCTATCGGGCTCTGTTTTGTGCCCTGACACAAGCGGTCTGTTGTTTTCCGGACTGCAGTGACAGCAGGCACATCGATGTGCGCATGCTCATACGGCTCTTCTCACTAGTGAAGTTACAGCATGACGTCATGCCAGATGAGCGTTATAGGAGACGGGAAATCCTTTAAAGAGAGTCATTTTCTCTCTGGATTTCCCTTCTCTTTTTGAAACTCAGGAGCAGAAACATCGTTGTGGTGTCTGCATGGCTTTAAGTTGAAGCGTGTTCAATATTATATACGCGCCATAGTTGCTGCTTATTTATTGACAATAGCCAATAGTCCTGCCTTGTTGTAGGTTTGATGTTACTTGTTGTATCATATATCTGGATGCAATGAGAGAAACAGCAAAATACAAGACGGGCGACACACTATGCTAAAGTTGAAAACACTGATTTTTAGTTCATACGTTTTTAAGCCATGCCCGTAATTACATTGGCCACGCCCCTTTGCGAGACCCCCCAGTTTTTTCATCCCACTTAAAGCCCTGTCTCTACGACAATATAGTAAACATGCTGAAGGGGTGTGTGTGGGGGGATCACAGACCACCTTTCAGTTTCAACATATGCTATGAAACCTCTTTTTCTGGATCGCGGTTAGACTTTGAATTATATTATTTACGTATATTTTTCATTTATTTATTTATTTGGTGCAATCACTCAGCGCATCCCTAGAAAGAAATACAAGAATATAACTGAATAGACAATGACCTCCGAACCATGTTAATATTCAGGAAACAACTCAAAACCTGGTTGTTCGAGCAGTAGCGCCCCTCCCCCCCCTCCTCCGAGCACCTTGAGACCCTATCGGGTGAGTAGCGCGCTTTACAAATATCTTTGGTTTGATTTGATTTGATTTGGAAGGCCTTTTTTGAACCAGTAGGAGATGGTTTATTGTTTTTACCTAATTAAAGGCGTTCCATTTGAGTTCTCTACGCATGTACCTTACAACACGACCACCAGCTGTGATTGAGAACTGAATGTGACTTCCTTTTCAGAGTCAGCAGTCTGTCTTATTAAAAAGGGGAGGCATCGGATTTAAAAGCAGCAATATTGAAAGCCCACAAAATAAAAAAATCATGTGGCAAGAAAAGTGCATTTTTAACAGATTATCAGACTGCAGTGATATTTTTATTTTTCGTTAAATATACCCATAACTTAAACTATTCAGGTATTTATGTATTTTTGTAGTGACGTGTGTACTACTGGGCATGTCAACAGAGGGTGCATGAACTAATATCTGCTGGAAATATGTTAAAACTTAGCTTATTTTCGTAATATCTAATTGCATTGATGTTTTTTTCTACTTAGTGGAGCACTCAAACCCCGTGTGATGAATTCTTGTCTTTCAGCCCAACCAGGTCTTACCTGCTGCACCAACTACAAATCAGTTACAGGAGGCATACCCACAGGGCACAAGTTCTTAAAAAAGAAGTGGGGGACTAACCTAGTTAGGCAGTATGCAAGTGACATCACGGCGCGCAACATCACACATGGCATCCGGCTTCTCTCGTACCCAGCACAGGGGGAGGTGATTTGAATGCTTCCTAATACGGACAGGGCACCTATGATGAAGGTGCCTTTTACAGAGAACACCGTTGAAGCCAGCGCTTCCCTATAGTAGGGCTTCACTAAAAGTGGTGGGACTAGGGGTCTTGAGCTCAATGTCCGCGGACTCGATAATTCTCGCCTCAGCGCCTACTCTAGTCATGGGTCCCATGCTGCAACTCTGGGCAATAGCTTGCTTAATCTCCACAATGGCCCCTACAACACTGGGATGCCTGGCTTCACCTTGGGGGTGCCCAGGAGGGGCATCTCACAGGGAGAGCCAGGAAGGGTTCCACAGCGTTATACAGCGCCGGGACGCCTCGTTGGGGCAGCTGTGCGCTTTACAAAATACACTACACACATCATACACACATACACACATGCCCGCCTCTGAGGTCAGTGGTAGGCAGGATAATTTCCCCCGAACACATTGTGTAGATAGCTATAGATAATTTTTAGGTCCTGATGAAATGCATTGTATCATTCTGAACATCTAGCATGAAACATGTCGACCACTAACATAGAGTAGAGCATTGCACCCCTGGACCATTGCGCCAGCGAGCAGCCTCTCTTCACTTATTTTAAACAAGGCGGATTACCAAGTCACTAAAATACATTGTGGACTATCTAACCTTTTTTAATACACCACACCACACTTCAACATCTACACTTCCCCCTAGTGCCCTCACACCCACTGCACCAAACAGCAGGAACAAAAGATCTCCACCAAAGAGCCCCTTTATAGGTGCACGTCGAGTATTGCACCGCCGACCCGACGAGGAGCAAACCCATATGATGAAGCATGATACCTAGCTTGCTGGGTGTGTGAGGGTTCTATTCCAACAGGGTGTATCCCCTACCTGGTGTGCCTTCACCCACTCTTGGTTCATCCCTAACTTTCCTCCCCTGGGGAACTGCTTACCCTCTTTTGTTGATCACACATGGCATCACACGAATAGACATCATAGAAAGTGGCATCACAAGCCACAACTTTACAGGAAGTGGCATCACAAGAAGTGACTTCAGATCTAAAGCCTTCACATATATGTTTAGCAGGTCAATCATGTGTACGTTTGAGCGCATTGCGAGGATAATAGCACAGTGAGCTGTGGAAGATGATATGTGACTTCTAAACCTTGCAATCCCTCAATTTTATGTAACACATCCTGTAAATGCATTTACAAACATATAATTTATTGTACATGTAATATGCACATGTTGATATAAAGAGCTCTGACAACTGCATTGGAATGAGAAGGGCTATACAAGAAAACATAGTGTTACTTAAATTATTTCAACTCCTCCTCAGGGGAAGTAGGTTCTATATAAATGAAATTTATTTTGTGTAAATACTGGGAAAGTCCAACACATCTGACATTCTTACAGTGCATGCATATCTCCTAAACAGGGACTGAACAAAGTGAAAAGCTGCCTCTCAAGTATGTGTGAAGTGCTAACAAGGTGTGTGTGAGCCTTTGTTTCCCCTCTGCTTCATTTGCATCATGTGCAAATGAAGCTTGCTCCCAGCCAAAAGACTTGAACAAAAATAGGAGGCCTTATGACTCCTCAAATTCGGCCTTTGTTATGGGTCCAGCAGGAGTGTAAAATAATAAAGCCCTGCCCCTGCCTGCACATTGTTGTTTGTTGAGGATGGAAAGCAGACAAAATGCAGGCGCTGCTGAAAGTGTCCGCGTGTGGAAATTACACGGTACGAGTTCAGCACATTATTCAGTGGGTCCCAACTTCTCTGCAGGGTGGACGGCGTTAACCGTGAAAATAGTGGTTGGACGCATGCCACCCGTGTGTACCCTCGACTCGTGCCCTGCATACCTAGCTTGGCGTTCACTGCAATACCAGAAGCCAAAGCATTAAGAGGCTCAAAACTGGGAGAAGAAAAATAATGTTACCCTCTTCAGTCAAGGATCCAGAGAACACCCACAACTTTACCAGACAATTCTCCATCCTCCCCAAGTAGCTTTTCCATCCTTCTTCTCAAATGGTGGCTCCGCATGGAAACAAAAACTCCAACAACATAATTTGCAGAGAGATGAACTCCCTAATATGGATTGGCTTAATTTCGACCCTACTTAAATATCTCGCTACAAAAATTTCAAATTGTATTTAATTCCTGAATTCAGCCAAACTCACTACCTATACTAGTGGGTACATTTACTGTTTGGGCTCCAGACGTGACAAAATTTCGCGCTGGTGCTAGAAAAAGAATAAGTCACATTTTTTTGTAGACAGGTTAATAAAACCAAAATTTGTGTGATCGTGTTTTTACAGTTTCTGTTTTATCAAAAAATGTTTTTGAAGTCAATGGCGCGGTAACAAATACCACAGAAATACGGCGTAGTAAAAATCTCCCCGTGGTAACTCGATCAACAGTGTTTTGCCAATACGATTTTACTTCCCCCTTCTGAGTAAATGAGGTCGGAATAGGAAATGACGTGCAAATGCAGGTTTGCCACACTCAAAATCTGCACTTTTCCTCATTACAATCTGTTATGCCTGACAACCGAAAGTGCAGCAATTTCACACTACTCCGAATTCGAGATTAGGCCCAAACAGTGTTTATGCGCAGTATCCGGTGCAGCCAGTCAAAACCATCTTTATTGGTCAATAATCCATAAAAGCATACAATACTCCCATAAACAACATAATAATTAAACATTATATAGCCGATGTTACACAAACTTGTAATGAGAATGGAGAAGTGCAATTGGTGGACAATAGGGCTCAGGTGAGGTTTGGGTAAATTAAGGTTTGGGATAAGAGAAGTGCTTCGAAGTAAGAAGTTGAGGTGTGGAAGGTTGGCAAATAATGGAGTATGGAGTGTGCAAAATGGGAGACAAATTGAAGTGGGTGGCAGTCAGAAGGAATGGGGCTGATGATAGAAATGGGGTACGAGTAATAGGGGTGATGGGCGTAATGTAGGGGAGTACATTTAAACGGACTAGGTTTAAGGGTGGGAGTGAAATATGAATTGGCCAGCATGTGTGACAAGTTGAGGGGATTGAAGTTAAAAAGAGTAAGGTTTGGTGATGGAAGAGAGTAAGGTATGGGAACAAGGTAAGCAGATTTGTGATAAGGCAGGTTTTGGAAATGGACACAGATTAGCGAAGGGCAGGGATTGAGAAGATTGGAAGAAAAATAGGTGGCAACGCAGAATTCGGGTGTAGAAGCCCCCATGAAGTGGAATACGACGGGTATAAAACGATATGGAGGGGGATTAGGTGTGAAGCTATTTCGAAAACTAGTGTTAAAGTGGATTATCAAACCGGGTTTCAAGGCTGTTTTGAGCGTTATTGCTTCACTGACTCACATTCTCTCTCTGTGGCAGGCAGCGTAACCCTCTCCTCTTCCGTTGAGGGAGCGGGTGTAGTTCAGCCATGGACTCCGCCTTCTCGTTGGTCTCTGGCTCCAGCAGAGGTTGCCTTGTGACCATGTCAGGGTCTTCAATGCGACGGTTCCCCAGTAACTGACCTTTATAATACACCCAGAATATGTCACAATGAGTTCCACATCACAACTGGGAAAAACCATGTGCCTCGAGGCTGTGTGGGGTGGAACCGAAATTCACAGCAGCAGTTGTGTTTTCCAGCTCATCTTTTTACCTGTTTAATTCATTTATCCAGTAAAGTGGGCAGATCGTCGTGTAGTCTCTGAGGTGAATGCGGATTTTACGATGTCCTTTCCTTGCTTCTGCTATAGCGGAGTTGTCCCCTTTCGAGTACGTTGTTTTCTTGTTCCTCTAGCCTCGTGACATCATAGTGCAGAATGGTGTGATATCATCGGGGTTTATGCTGATGCTATGGAGATAGGCAAAACCCATCAGAGTGTTAGGCAAACCTTATCGGTGTATTACTGTACCCTGCCCTCGTTCTCCACGGCAATTTAGTAAACATTCTGAATTGGGGGGGGGGGGGGGGGGGGGGGGGGGGCCACAGGGCACCTTTCAGTTTCAACATATGCTCGGTAACCCCTTTTTTCTGGATCTCGGTAACACTTCGAATTATATTCTTTACTTATTTCGTTTTTCATTTATGTATTTACTTGGTGCTTTCTAGAAACCTAATAATCACTCAGCGCATCCTCGGAAAGGAATAAAAGAATAGAACTGAATAGACAATGACCTCCGAACCACGTTAATATGAGAAGGTATACTTTTGGAAGGCCTTTTTTCAACCAGTGGGAGATGGTTTTGTTTATACCTAAATAAAGTCGTTCCATTTGATTTCTCTACGCATGTACATTAAACTCGACCACCAGCAGTGATCGAGAACTGAATGTGACTTCCGTTTCAGAGGCAGCAGTCTGTCTTAATCAAAAGGAAAGGCATCGGATTTAAAGGCAGCAATATTGAACGCCCACAAAATAAAAATGTCGTGTGGCAAGAACAGTGCAATTTTAACAGATTATCAGACTGCAGTGATATTTTACATTCCTTTAATTAACTATAACCATAACTTGAACTATTCAGGTATTTCTTTTTTTGTAGTGAAGGGTGAACGAATGGACAACTCAACAGAGGGCACATGAACTAATATTTGAAGGAAGTATGTAAAAACTACCTTCCTTCCTTTCGAAATACAGACATCTAATTGCATAGTGGAGCACTCAAACCCCGCGCGATTAGCTCCAGTCATCCAGCCCAGTCTTAAACTTCTTGTTCATTGCATGGGAGGCAATATAGCTTACCTTTCTGTCTAATTTTGCCTTCCATTTACATCGACCTTTTACACCACTACAGATTAAGCAAACACTTAATAGCAAGGCTATATTTTAAAGCAAATATCTTGCATCCAATTCTTTCTTACACAAGCTACATGAAAGAGTGCTGTTCTATTGATTTAGCTGCTCACCCTCCTTCTCTCTCTCCTGTGTTGCCCCTTCTTTGTCACTTTGTCACATTCTCCCAACTGTCCCAGGCACTGATTTTTAACAAACATATGGGCTGATAGAAGCTGTACCAGGAACCAACATGACAGCAGATTCACGTCTTCCCTCTTTTCCGATGGCACTCTCTCTCTCATACCTCTTCCTTCCATCTTGTGTTCTTCAGCGCTTTAAAGTAGCTCTTTCATGCAACAAACGGTATACAAGAAACCCTTATTCCGTAACATTCTGATATCTCTGAATTTGTTAGATAGTCTTTAGCATCCAGTGCCACTTGAATAATTCACTCCCTACCGGGTTGTCATGGCCATCTGAGGTGGCCCAAATCCCATCCCGTGGTGTCACTCAAACAGCACCCCAGAGGGCTTAACCACCTTCCTTAACTTCAACTCCACACACACAGAATAGACCACAGACCCATCCTCCACCCCTCTTCCCACCCACTCTAATATACTCCAGTTATGGACGTTGGTATTGACATACTCCCATCAAATGCAGATTCAGGAGAATCTTGGTCTCAGAGATTAAGTTTAAAAGATATTTTGGAACTTGGGGTCTGTGGAGAAAAAGTAGGCCGGGCTGGAGTGCTGGGCTTGTTCTCTTTAAGTTGAGACTTGGGATATGCCGTGATTGGCAACATATATCTTTTGAAGCAGACTCAAATTTTTCGCCTCTTGTCCTCCAGCTGTAAGACTTTGGTTCAGTGACCCTTTTTTCTGCCTTCCACTTACACAGCTGGGGCTGTTTTGACTCTAGTCCTCAGCATGTAGCAGCTTTCCATCACCACCAACTGTGCTCCTGAAATCCTGGTTTGAAATAAGCCCCAAGTCTGCCATGGGTCCCTAATGGTCCTAAACACTACCTGAGTCCACCTAGATTACGACCAATAATGCATAACAGATTGCCCCAGGGCAATGTAATATCGTGACTGCCTTGTTGGTCTGGAAAAGTCAAAGCGCCAGGATACCCTTTGGGTGACAGATATGCGCTATATAAGTAGGCAATACATACATACATACATACATCTGGACTGTGATGAGCTTATACCTGCCGCTGTTGCCCGTGGGAGGAAATTGTTGACTGTCTCCACGTCTTGCCGCACCCGCTTTGCGGTGCTAGTCATTGGAGGGAGCCCCTTTCCAGCAGGGGAGCTTTGTGCTGACTGCCGTAGGGCGTGTGGGCTTTGAGAAGAACTCGCCGAACGCCAGCAGGGACTCCGAGTACCAGGAGTCCCTGCCTGACCTGCTCCAGCTGGTCCCGCTTTCGGCGGATAGTCCCGCCCACAGCTACCTGACGCACAATATTACTGTCCCAGACGCCCGCGACACGGGAGCGTCCCGGGAGAAGCATGGGACAAGGGCCGGACTGTTTTTGGCCATTCGTGGCCGTATGAGGCCGTGCTGGGCCACCCCTTTGACTCTCTGTTGTGGCTTTCTGGGTACTTTCCAATTTTATGGTGTATTGTCTATCAAGCATCAGCTGCTAGTGGTTCCTTGTTGAATTTAGACTGTGTGGTAATTGTTGGCAGCTGTTGCTTGTTCAGTTCTTCCTCTGTTTCTTAACAAGGTTAATAAAAATGAGGTGTAATCCTGCAATGCCTGTCCCTGTCTCTGCCCCAAAGCCTAAGGAGGAGGCGAAACTACAGCTCCCTAGCCTAACGGCCATAGATAGCACGCTCCAAAAAACAATTGCGGTGGTGGCAAACGCAATAGAAAACACAGAGCGACGCCTCTCGCTACCTGCTGGTTCTGTCCCTCCTTTACTTCCTACTAATGTATCGATGCTTTCCATCAATTCTCAGGACTCAATATTGGCACCATCTTTTTCTGCTCTTCCAGGTGTTGGTCATGTTCCGATGCCACAGGTTACAGCCCCTTCGGATGTCATCCAACCCTCAGGCACTGTCCCCTTATCTGTCAGGCTGTCACTGACCCCCTCCATTTTGCAAATCCCGGCCATTAATTACTTTCCTCCCGAGGGTGTTGCTCTTTGCACGAACGGGTGTTGTAATACATCAGCTAACACCAACTCAACCTCGGGCTCTCCTACAAGTCCAAGCAGTGTTAGCCCTAGCGTAAAGACTAGGGGACAGTTGGCTAGGCGCAAGTCCAAGCAAACTGTTAAGGAACGTCCTACTGGTATAAATTGTAGGGGGATTGTAGAGGGGAGCAAGCAAAGGAAAGCGCCTGCCAAACGATGTACAAAAATATGTAATAATTCTGAGAGTAATGCGGATAGGGATGTACCTGTTGTGATTGAGGATCTAGACCTATTAGGTGACGTAAATCTCTGGGAAAGAATAGAGACCCTTTTGGATAAACCTTCCAACATTACACAAAACTACAGAGTAGAATAGGGCCCAAGGGGAATTATTATTATAGACCTACATGCACCTTGTCCCCCAACTATACATATTCAATACACGAAAGGTGTTATAGGTCTTTCATGCAGTCCAGACACATTAGGGGAATCTCAGAGGTATTCCACAACCAAGGCTGGAGTAACAGGATAGATAGAGGGATACAAAAGATGTGAAAAGTACCCATCAGCCCACTCAGTAGTGGAGGCTCGTCATTTGGGATTTTCAAATGTAGAGAGTTGGTGTCCAACCAGCACTGCCTTCAGTGAATACTGAGGCTAGCATAGGACCCAAAGGTTGAGCTTTCAACCTGAACAAATGACAGCACAAGTGGCTGAAAAAGGGGCTTAGTTGCAGTGCTCAAAGATGTGAAAAAGGAAAATGATCCAAGTGATTATAAAAATACCTAACTTGACGTCAACAAGAAAACTTTATTGGGTGTGCCCGTCAAGATGGTATGGTTAAAAACAGAGTGATAATAGCAAGAAAGATGATTAGCTATTTACCCGAGATGTTATCTGGTCAACATGTTTCAGCCTGTAAAGGCTTTCGTCAGGACCTACGTATCACTACTGCAACACTTACTTTGTAACGTGTGAAAAAAAGAAAGAATAATCTTTTCAAGGGTGGTGTATCCCCTCCCAACTTTGTGGGATCAGGAGCCTCACCTCACCTGGCGACAGCTCAGGCTAAAGGAGGCCACGCACTCTCAGTCGTTGCCTCTGGCTTAAACTGAGCCGAGGGGTCCCCCTCGGCTCAGTTTAAGCCAGAGGCAACGACTGAGAGTGCGTGGCCTCCTTTAGCCTGAGCTGTCGCCAGGTGAGGTGAGGCTCCTGATCCCACAAAGTTGGGAGGGGATACACCACCCTTGAAAAGATTATTCTTTCTTTTTTTCACACGTTACAAAGTAAGTGTTGCAGTAGTGATACGTAGGTCCTGACGAAAGCCTTTACAGGCTGAAACATGTTGACCAGATAACATCTCGGGTAAATAGCTAATCATCTTTCTTGCTATTATCACTCTGTTTTTAACCATACCATCTTGACGGGCACACCCAATAAAGTTTTCTTGTTGACGTCAAGTTAGGTATTTTTATAATCACTTGGATCATTTTCCTTTTTCACATCTTTGAGCACTGCAACTAAGCCCCTTTTTCAGCCACTTGTGCTGTCATTTGTTCAGGTTGAAAGCTCAACCTTTGGGTCCTATGCTAGCCTCAGTATTCACTGAAGGCAGTGCTGGTTGGACACCAACTCTCTACATTTGAAAATCCCAAATGACGAGCCTCCACTACTGAGTGGGCTGATGGGTACTTTTCACATCTTTTGTATCCCTCTATCTATCCTGTTACTCCAGCCTTGGTTGTGGAATACCTCTGAGATTCCCCTAATGTGTCTGGACTGCATGAAAGACCTATAACACCTTTCGTGTATTGAATAAACCTTCCAACAGCCAAGAACGAAATTACCCTGTAAGCTATAACACCATTGAACCAATCAACACAATGCCCCCTCCTAATGCCGAGGGAGATACCCTCCTTACTGCTCAAATTGAACACACTTTGAAGTCCCTTATTTTACCAGTGGTTAAAAGGTTCAAGGACTTAACAGCTAGATTAGACCGCTTTGAGCAGAGAACTTTAGATAACTTTTTGTCTGTAAAGGCTCTAATCAAAGTGCATTTTAAAAATAGCCCCTATCTAGCAGTAGCCCAGAACCAAAACCCAATGGTTGCCCCAGTGGAATCGCGCAAGAGTGTTCTGTCGCACCAACAGGGCACTGTAGGTTCCCCTAAAGGAGCAATTCCTCTGGCAAACGCTGCACTAACGAGTCAAGTTCTGGCAGCAGCCACAAAAACAAGTATGGCCACCAACCCAGTAGCTCGATCATCGCCTAAGGGTAACAAGGGGACTAGCGTTAGAGCAGGTGTACAGACCCTGAGTACCAAACAGAATAGTAGTAACATACAGAGGCGTAGTAGAGATCCAGACCCGAAACCCGACCTAATTTCTGCCAAGATAAGCAATCTTTCTCATATTGATCTGCCTCCAGCCTGTATGCCCTATGTGGTTGCATTGGCAGGAATCCCATGTCTAAAGCAGGGTAAGACCGAATCCTACAGTGAATTAAAGAACAAAACTACATTTTGGTTAAACAATAACAGTCCCCTTCCGAGGGATATGGATGGTCAGATCATTCATGTTAGACGAGTTGGTTGGGTGGGAAGGAGAACTACATTCAGGGTGCTGCATCCTGGTTAACTTTAGGGACACCAGGGTGGCAAGGTTTATCTGTAACCAGCAGAACATCTATGGCGAAGAGGGAATCCGTGCTCACGATCTGGGATACTTTTATCCACGTCCATTAAATTGGCATCAGAGGCAGGGCCAAGGTAATCAACTGTGGGGAGGGCAGGCTGGTAATCATGATGTTCGCCCAAACTTTGCTTTCGACAGTGGTCCCAACTTCTGCGGAAGCAACTTTGGGCGCTGACGTGGAGACTGTACGCCCTTGAATTCCCCGCTGGCTCTGGCTGATAACAGTAGGTTAAATGGGAGCAGGTCTCCAGATAGAAGGGTTTCTCTATCTCATGTTCCCCGGCTACTTCCTGTGGTAACGGATTTTAGAGGTGATTTACTTACGTCCAACACTATTTATATAAATCACCCACAGGGTATAGAGGCGGCTGACAGGTCAATAATGAGGATCATTAGTTGGAATGTAGCTGGCATCTCAAGGAAGATAGAACTCCCCGATTGGAATACTTTGGTGGAGTCTTATCACATCTGTATCTTCCAAGAAACTTGGAGCCTGGATCCAAATCATAAGGTTGGTTACCAAACCTTTTTCATACTCAAAGGAGTGGGAGAACTTGTATTGGCTAACCCTAAGAGAGGCTAGCATAGGGCGGGACTCAGGTCGCTTTTGGAGTACTATAAGGGCAAAGAACAGGCCTGATAGTGACCTTATATAACATCACGGGGCAGGCTTGGTTTGATCATTTTTTCACTTTGTATTCTTGCCAGCCAGAAGCTCCTAATATTTCCGCTCTTGGCAGCACTCTAGCACCATTTGGAGAAAACACCTTATTCCCTTTTACAGCTAAGGAGGTGGAATACACGATCAGCTGCATTGTGCCCCAAAAGGCAGTTAGCCCCGACGGTATTCCTGGGGATTTGCTTCACTCAAATTTGTCAAAGTGGGGGAAGCTCATTCATAACTTACTTAATGCTATCGACAATGGCGCTGCAATCCCAGAATCCTGGAAGGGGGCTGAGGTCGTCCCTATTTATAAAAAGGGCCAGAGGGATGACCCTTCCAACTACCGCCCAATTAGCTTATTAGATTCTACCCAGAAGGTTGTGGGAAAGGTGATATTAGAGAGAATACACTTATGGGCTAAAGATAACGAGATTCTCTCTGATTATCAAGCCGGTTTCAGAGCCGGCACTGGCAAAATAGAGCAGGCTTTTAGACTGTTGTTAATTTGTTGGAAAATAGTGGTTATAGGCAAAGGCAGTCTTTATCTCGCGTTCATCAACTTAAAGACTGCCTTTGACCTTGTACCTAGAGGTCGCCTATGGGGGTGCTGTCAGACATGGGGATCCCCCTAATATTCTGTCTATCCTAGTGAGGCTACATGAGGGTAGCTTCGCGCAAGTTAGGTGGGGCACTGAGGGGCGGAAAACTAACAGGATACCGGTGGGGAGAGGGGTCCGCCAGGGGTGCGTCCTTGCCCCAACCCTCTTCTCACTCTATGTGAATGGGGTTGTTGAACATCTGCTTGAAAAACTATCAGACACACCATCCCTGGCGGGGGAACGAATCCCTACACTCTTATTCGCCGATGATACGCTCCTACTATCTAAGACCCCGGTGGGCCTTCAAGGCCTTCTAGACAGCTTCCAGGGTTTTTGTACCAAGCGTGGTCTGGTAATTAACACAGAGAAGACCAAGTATCTGGTGCTAAATCCCCCGAAAAAACTTGGGCGGCCCCCTATTTTAAACCAAGTATCCCTTGAGAGGGTCACTGTATTTGACTATTTAGGTATTCGTATCACGGATACCATGCAGTGGGCCCCTCACCTTTCCAAAATGTGGAGAAGTGTGGCTCAATGGTTAGAGCGGCAGACCTTGATGCAGAACGCTGGCCAGGGTCCAGGGTTCGATTCCGCCTCGGCGGGATCAGGCTTAAATTCCTCTGACTGGATATTCTCGCCTCAGTGCCGAATCTAAGCATGGGCCCCACGCTGCAACTCTGGGCAATAGCTTGCTTAGTCTCCACAACGGCCCCCGATACACAAGGGATGCCTGGTTTCACCATGGGATGCCCAGGAGTGGACACCTCACAAGGAAAAGCCAGGAGGGGTTCCCTTGTGGTAGGAGTACAAGCGCCGGGATGCTTACGGGTTAGTGTTCGCGCTATACAAATACAACACATTTACATTTACATTACAATGTTGCTAAGCCATAAGAGGGTTACAGGGGTGCTCCTTAAAGAGCAGCGCTCCTCTACGACCAGGCCAATTGCCCCTGTTATTGACATCTAGTGCTGCCTTGTATGGCGCTGAGTTTTGGGGCTTTTCTAATACTGATCTATTAACTAGGTCGGAGAACAAGTTTTTAAGGGG